>NC_133655.1:209510470-209727612 GCF_009905375.1 Apium graveolens
TCAAGCTTCTTACTGAATGATGCTCTCTTTTGCTTTCCTTTCTGGACAAGCATCACAAAGTCCATCCCTTGAGAATTCCACTAGAGGCATTCCTCTAACTAAGTCCTTTTTGACTAGATCATTCATTGTCTTGAAATTCAAATGGGACAGCTTCTTGTGCCATAGCCAACTTTCATCTTGACTTGCTTTGCTGAAAAGAAAAGTGATTGATTCTGCATCTGTACAGTTGAAGTCATCCAAAGACACATTCCCTTTCCTAACTCCAGTTAGAACCACTTTGTTGTCCTTCTTACTGGTGACAACACAGGCTTCAGAATTGAAGGAAACAGTATTCCCTCTGTCACATAGTTGACTAATGCTCAATAGATTGTGTTTGAGACCATCAACTAATGCAACTTCATCAATGATGATATTTTCTTTTGAAATCAAGCCATATCTCATAGTGAACCCTTTGCTGTCACCTCCAAAGGTTATGCTAGGGCCAGCTCTCTCCTTGAACTCTGTGAGCAGGGTGAAATCTCCAGTCATGTGCCTTGAACAACCACTGTCCAAGTACCATAGATTCCTTCTTTTTCCCTGCACACAACAAAATCAAATCAAGTTGATTTTGGTACCCAAGTTTCCTTGGGTCCAGCCTTGTTAGTCTTTTTCCTAGACTTCACACTTCCTGCACCTTTTGACTTAGGTAACTTTGAGTCAACCTTGATCTCAGATGTAGTTGGTTGAAGTGTAAGGTTAGTCACAGAATCATTTAGCACATTTGATTGCATTTGATAAGGCATAGATTGTGCAAACATATTATTCCACATAGGCATGTTGTATGGCATTTGAGGCATACTAAATGCAGCAAAATAAGGATTATTAACATATGGCATGTTTGTAAAATGTGCATGTGGCTTCTGTTGAGACATAACAGGCATAGCATGCAGTGGTGACATAGACATGTTAGGCATGGAGGGAGTTAAAGGCATGGGAGCATTCTTAACAGATTTGCAGTTAGCATATAGATGATTAACACTACTACAATGCACACAACTTTTTCTACGAGCATACTTATCAGGTGTGTAATTGTTGTGTTTGTTAATCCCTACCTTCCCATTTCTATTAGATTTTCTTTTAGTTTCCTTTTTATCCTCAACCAACTTAAGCCTATTTTTCAACTGATCTAAAGTCATGTGTCATATATTCACCTTACTGGCATCTTTGGATGTGCTAGCTTCTTCTTTGACAAAGTTCTTGGAAGTTGAACCAAACTTCTTACTGAGATTTTTCAAATTATTCCTTTTAGAATCATTTGCCTGTTTCAATTGATGAGCCTTCAATGGATGCTCCTTTTCTTCCTTCAACGGATGACTTTCATCATCCGTTGATTCCACATACGTTGACAGTCCATCAATTAATTCTATTTCCTTTTTGTTTTTCTTCCAGGCATTCTCACAGAGTGATTCAATTCCTTGAACCTTGACAATTTGAGCACTAACATCCCTAGATGTTTTCCAGGCCTTGATTACCTCTTGCTCACGTTCTAGTTGTCTAGAAAGAACTTCTACTTTCTTAACAGACTCTTCTAGTTCACTCTCAATAGATAAGCATTTGATTTTAATCTTTTCAAGCTCAATTACCTTACCCTCTAACACAACATTCATATCACTTAAAAACAAATTATTCTCTTTAATTCTTGTGTTCTCTTTAGCCAGTGATTTAAGGGAAACACGTAAATGATATAATTCATTGGACATATCATTTATAGCTTCATTGCATTCATTTTTAGAAAGCTGAGAGAGGTCAGTAGTGATTACCTGGTTGCTTGATAAACTAGTTTCATTTTCATCAGAATTAGCCATCAGGGCTAAGTTGACATACTCCATATCATCATCTTCATTGGCTCCATCAGCTGCTCAGTCATTTTCCTGAGTCAGAAAAGCCCTTTACTTTTGTTTGAGCAATTTAAAATATTTCTTTTTGTAATCCACTTGCTCAAATTTCTTCTTTTCAGAAGTTGGCTTTCTGCATCTCACTTGCAAAGTGTCCACTTATGCCACAGTTATAACACTTGAACTTAGATTTGTCCACCATGTTCTTGTTTGGCTTAGTGGCTCTAATATTTTTCTTGAATTTCATCTTTACAAACCTTCTGGACAGAAAAGCCAGATATTCATCAACATCATCAGAGTCATCTTGACTGGAATTGTCTTCAACCTCAGCTGCTTGCTCCTTTCCCTTGCTTGATTCTGATTTGCTTGTGCCAATTTTGAGACTTGGTATTGTCTTTTCTTCATTCCTGGCTTCAGTTCTCTCATTTTCAGCTACAAGTGCAACTGATCCACCTTTTCTCTTTCCCTTCTCCAACAACTCATCTTGCTCCATTTCAAGTTTATATGTCTTCAAAATTCCATATAATCTTTCAAGTGTGAAGTCCTTATAATCTTGATAATTCCTTAGTGAAACAGTCATAGGCTTCCATTCCTTTGGTAGAGACCTCAGAAATTTTAAGTCAGAATCCTTGACTTGGTACACTCTGCCATACAGCTTCAATCCATTCAACAGTTTCTGAAATCTATTGAAGGTATCATTCAATGATTCTCCTTCTTCAGAATGAAAATATTCATATTGTTGAATGAGAAGCTGCATTTTGTTTTCTCTAACTTGTTCAGTACCTTCACAGATAAGTTGCACAGTATCCCAAATTTCCTTAGTAGTTTGGCTGTTAATGACATTATCAAACATATCTTTGTCTAGGACATTAAATAAAATGTTCATGGCCTTCTTGTCCTTGTGAACCTCTTCAATATCTTCATCAGTCCATTCTGCTTTTGGCATGGGAATAGACTGTCCAACAGCAACTGTGGCAGTGGCAGCTGTGGCCACTTTATGAGGGATGTGAGGACCATTCTCAATGCAGTTGATGTAGCTTTCATCTTGAGAAAGAAGATGTAGATGCATCTTCACTTTCCAGTGATGATAATTATCTATTTCCAAAATTGGAATCTTCACTCCAATATCCTTCTTACTCATGATGTTAGTAGAATAGATCTTTAAACTCTTTGTATGTCAAGAGCTCGCTCTGATACCAATTGTTATTCCCAAGGAACTAACAATGAGATTTACAGAAGGGGGTTTTGTTAGGAATATATGTGCATTAGTTTGATGATATGTTTAACAAAACACTTAAATAGAAAACTAGTGTTTGTAGCCTCAACGGATAAGACCATTTTGGCTATCCGTTGATGGTGTAGCTTTACTTAGAAATAAGTCTAGTGTTTTAGCACATTTCAGTCTCTGAATTTGAGATATAATTCTTAAATATTGAGGGAAATTATAAGTCATGTTGACTACTAGAGGATATGCAGATAGGAAGGCCAATTGTAAATATTTCATGCCTTGTAATTTTGTATAAATGAAATGGTGTCAACGGATAACTTAAAGACCTTCAACGGATGAGAAACAAAGCTTCAACGGATGTCTCTAAAGCTTCAACGGATAACATCCTTCAACGGATGAGTGCATCAACGGATAGAGCTTCAACTACTAACACATCAACGGATGAAGCCATCAACGGATGAAGGCTTCAACGGATGTTCTGTTAGATAGCAGTTGACAAGTGGTAGTTGTACCTACAAACAGAGGCACATGGGTTGACAGAGACAACTGAGATGTGGTAGCCTATTTCAGGAACATCAGAAAAAGCAGCCGTTCTACTCTAGTATAAAGAGGCAATAGTCAACAATACACTGGAGTAAAATGGAGAAGAAACAAGTGGAGAACTTATTTTATTATTGTACTTATTATCTTTGTCTTCACTTGTAAACTTGGTAATATATAAACCAAGTAGCAGTTAGTAATTAGATAAGAATTTTTCCAGAGCTGTTTAGAAAAATCTTGAGAGAAAAATTATCTAGTTTGTACTAGGACGCAGCTGTGATCAACTTCTTGAATCACAGATTTTCTGAAATACCATCTCTGGTGGAACAACAATCCACCAGAAAAGTTTTTAAGGTCTGTTGTGTTCTTTACATTAGTGTTTGAATATATATCTGTCTGTATTAGCTTAAAGCAATTCATACACTTGTTTATCTTAAACACATAGCCTTTGAAACTGCTCAAAACTTGAAAAAGTTTTGAGATTTACATTCAACCCCCCTTCTGTAAATCTCATTGTTAGTTCATTAGGAATAACAATTGGTATCAGAGCTAGCTCTTGACACACAAAGAGTTTAAAGATCTTGGAAACTAACAAAGATGAGTAAGAAGGATATTGGAGTAAAAATCCCAGTTCTTGACAAAGACAGTTATCACCATTGGAAGGTGAAAATGCACCTTCATCTACTCTCCCAAGATGAAGGTTATGTAAACTGCATTGAGAATGGTCCTCACATTCCCCTCAAAGTAGCCACAGTTGCTACAGCCACAATTGCTGTTGGTCAATCCATTCCAAAACCTAGAGCAGAATGGACAATGGAAGACACAGAAGAAGTCCACAAGGATAAGAAGGCTATGAACATTTTGTTTAATGGTCTTGACAAGGATATGTTTGATAATGTGATAAATTGCACAACTGCCAAAGAGGTTTGGGACACAGTTCAGCTACTGTGTGAAGGTACAGAACAAGTAAAAG
This sequence comes from Apium graveolens, assembly GCF_009905375.1. Taxonomy (NCBI): domain Eukaryota; kingdom Viridiplantae; phylum Streptophyta; class Magnoliopsida; order Apiales; family Apiaceae; genus Apium; species Apium graveolens. The sequence continues at coordinate 209,515,086 of NC_133655.1, forward strand.
AAAACAAAATGCAGCTTCTCATTCAACAGTATGAGTATTTTCATTTTGAAGAAAATGATTCTTTAAATGACACATTCAATAGATTCCAAAAGCTGTTGAATGGACTGAAGCTGTATGGTAGAGTGTACCAGGTAAATGATTCAAATCTTAAATTTTTAAGATCCTTGCCAAAGGAATGGAAACCCATGACTGTCTCCTTGAGAAACTCTCAAGATTATAAGGACTTCACTCTTGAAAGATTATATGGAATCTTGAAGACTTATGAACTAGAGCTGGAACAGGATGAGGTATTGGAGAAGGGAAGAAAGAAAGGAGGTTCAGTTGCCTTGGTAGCTGAAAATGAGAAAGAATGCAGACAAGAAACTGTGAGATCTACATTAAACTCCAAAGATGGCACAAGCAAATCAGAATCAAGCAAGGGTAAGGAGCAAGTTGCTGAGAATGAAGACAACTCCAGCCAAGATGACTCTGATGGTATTGATGAGCATCTTGCATTTCTGTCCAGAAGATTTGCAAAGATGAAATTTAGGAAAAACACTAGAGCCACTAAACCTCATAAGAACATGGTGGACAAATCCAAGTTCAAGTGTTTCAATTGTGGTATAAGTGGACACTTTGCAAGTGAGTGCAGAAAGCCAACTTCTGAAAAGAAGAAATTTGACCAAGTAGATTACAAAAAGAAATATTTTGATCTGCTCAAGCAAAAGGAGAGGGCTTTCATTACTCAAGAAAAAGACTGGGCAGCTGATGGAGAAGAAGAGGATGAAGATGTGGAATATGTCAACTTGGCTCTCATGGCTGATTCTGAGGAAAATGAAGTTAGTTCATCAAGCAACCAGGTAATCACTACTGATTTAACACAGCTTACTAAAAAAGAGTGCAATGATGCTTTTAATGACATGTCTACTAAACTGTATCATTTGCGTGTGTCTCTTAAATCTCTTGCTAAAGAAAATAGTAGGATTAAAGAGAACAATTTGTTTTTAAGTGATAGAAATGCTGTGTTCGAAGATAAGTTGATTGAGCTAGAGAAAACTAAGCTACATTGTATATCTGTTGAAAATGAACTAGCTGAATCTGTTAAGAAAGTAAAAATACTTTCTAATCAATTAGAGAGAGAGCAAGAGGTGATTAAAGCCTGGAAGACATCTAGGGATGTTAGTGCTCAAATTGCCAAGGTCCAAGGAATTGAATCATTCTGTGAGACTGCCTGGGATAAAAACAAAAAGAAAATGGAATTAATTGATGGGCTGTCAACGGATGTGGAATCAACGGATGATGAAAGTTATCCGTTGAAGGAAGAAAAGGAGCATTCGTTGAAGGTTCCTCAATTAAAACAAGCAGATGTTTCTAAAGGTGAAAATCTAAAGAAACTCAACAAAAAGTTTGGTTCAACTTCCAAGAACTTTGTCAAAGAAGAAGCAAGCACATCCAAAGATTTCAGTAAGGTGAATATAGGACACATGACCTTAGAACAGTTAAAGAATAGGCTCAAAGTGGTTGAGGATAAAAAGGAAACTAAAAGGAAATCTAATAGAAATGGGAAGGTAGGGGTTAACAAACATAACAATTACACACCTGATAAGTATGCTCCTAGAAAAAGCTGTGTGCATTGTAGTAGTGTTAATCATCTATCTGCTAATTGCAAATCTATTAAGAAAACTCCCATTCCTGTACCCTCTTCCATGCCTAATATGTCTGCATCACCTCTGCATGCTATGCCTGTTATGTCTCAACAGAATCCTTATGCACATTTTGCAAACATGCCATATTTTAACAATCCTTATCTTGCTGCATTTAGTATGCCTCAAATGCCATACAATATGCCAATATGGAATAACATGCTTGCACAATCCATGCCTTATCAAATTCCAAATGTGCTAAATGATTCTGTGACTAACCCTACACCTCAACCAACTACATCTAAGATCAAGGTTGACTCAAAGTTACCTAAGTCTAAAGATGCAGGAGGAATGAAGTCTAGGAGAAAGGCTAACAAGAATGGACCCAAGGAAACTTGGGTACCAAAATCAACTTGATTCATTTTATGGTGTGCAGGGAAAAAGAAGAAATCTATGGTACTTGGACAGTGGCTGTTCAAGACACATGACAGGAGATTTCTCCCTGCTCACAGAGTTTAAGGAGAGAGCTGGCCCTAGCATAACCTTTGGAGATGACAGCAAAGGGTTTACTATGGGATATGGCTTGATTTCAACAAGGAATGTCATAATTGATGAAGTTGCATTAGTTGATGGTCTCAAGCATAACTTACTGAGCATCAGTCAACTATGTGATAGAGGGAATATAATTTCCTTCAATTCAGAAGCCTGTGTTGTCACCAGTAAGAAAGACAACAAAGTGGTTCTAACTGGAGTTAGAAAAGGAAATGTGTACTTAGCTGACTTCAACTCTACAGATGCAGAATCTATTACTTGTCTCTTCAGCAAAGCAAGTTCAGTTGAAAGTTGGCTATGGCACAAGAAGATATCCCATTTGAATTTCAAGACAATGAATGATCTAGTCAAAAAGGACTTAGTTAGAGGAATTCCTCTTGTTGAATTCTCAAGGGATGGTTTGTGTGATGCTTGTCAGAAAGGCAAACAAAGGAAAGCATCATTCGAAAAGAAGCTTGAAACAACAATTGATGAACCATTACAGCTGCTACATATGGATTTGTTTGGACCAGTCAATGTATTGTCAATTGCAAGAAAAAGATATTGCTTGGTGATTGTAGATGATTTCTCAAAGTTTTCATGGGTCTATTTTCTTGGATCAAAGGATGAAGCAAGTGAAATCATTATCAATCACATCAGGCAAGTCAATAATCATCCTGACTTAAAAGTTAGGAATATCAGGAGTGACAATGGAACTGAGTTCAAGAATTTGACAATAAGGCTGTTCTGTGAAGAAAATGGAATCATGCATGAGTTCTCAGCTCCAAGAACACCTCAGCAAAATGGGGTAGTTGAAAGAAAGAACAGATCTTTAATTGAGGCTGCCAGAACAATGCTTGAAGAATCAAAGTTACCAACATATTTCTGGGCTGAAGCTGTTAATTGTGCCTGCTACACTCAGAATATTTCTTTGATCAATCAAGCTAAAGGCATGACTCCTTATCAGTTGTTCAAGAGAAGAAAACCAACTCTAAACTTTCTTCATGTCTTTGGATGTAAATGCTTTATACTGAGAAATCAATCTGACCATAAAGGGAAGTTTGATGCAAAGGCTGATGAAGGGATATTTGTTGGTTACTCAGCTGGAAAATCTTATAGGGTCTACAATCTAAGAACCAACATTGTTATGGAATCTGTGCATGTTGTGTTTGATGATAAAAAGATTGATGGACTAACAGATGAGGGACACCATGAAAGACTCAAATTTGACAACATTGAGATATATTGTGATGATAGTGAAGAGGAGGTTGATGGAAATGACACTTCAAAAGGGATTCAAGATATGCCCTTGGATAATGCACAGAATTTTGCATCCGTTGAAAGAGGCAATGCAGTATCCGTTGAAAGACATAGTGCATCATTCGTTAAAGTACATAATGAAGCATCCGTTGATCATAGTTCATCAACGGATAATCGATTTACATCATCAGTTGATAGAACTCCAAGTTCCCTGCAAAGGACCAACAACTCAGGGGGAGTTTCAACTGATCAACACTCTGTCTCACATCACGACAATACTGAGGCCACCTCATCTAGAGCACATCTTCCACCTCAAAGGAAATGGACCAAGAATCATCCCTTTGAACTGATCATTGGTGATGCATCATCTAAAGTGCAAACAAGAAGAGCTACTCAAAATGAATGTCTGTATAGTAGTTTTCTATCTCAGGAGGAACCTAAGAAAGTGGAAGAAGCCTTAATGGATCCAGATTGGATATTAGCTATGCAGGAAGAGCTGAACCAATTTGAGAGAAACAAAGTTTGGAAGCTGGTACCCAAGCCAAAGAACAAGAGTTCCATTGACACAAAATGGGTATTCAGAAACAAGATGGATGAAAATGGCATTGTCATAAGGAATAAAGCCAGATTGGTTGCTAAAGGCTATTCTCAACAAGAGGGAATAGATTTTGATGAAACATTTGCTCCAGTTGCAAGACTTGAAGCCATCAGAATCTTTCTAGCCTATGCAGCTAATGCCAATTTCAAAGTCTATCAGATGGATGTCAAGAGTGCATTTCTAAATGGGGAATTGGAGGAAGAAGTTTATGTAAGCCAACCTCCAGGTTTTGAAGATCAAAATTTTCCAGACCATGTGTATTATCTGTTGAAAGCACTCTATGGACTAAAGCAAGCACCTAGAGCCTGGTATGAGACTTTGTCAAAGTTCCTTCTAGATAATCATTTCACAAGAGGTACTGTTGACAAAACTCTCTTCTTTAGAAATGTTAATGGCTCTAAGATACTTGTACAAATTTATGTAGATGATATTATATTTGGATCTACAGATGATAAGCTTTGTAAAAAGTTTGCTATATTAATGCAAAGTAAATATGAAATGAGCATGATGGGAGAGCTAACTTACTTTCTTGGGTTACAAGTTAAACAAGTTAGTGGTGGAATTTTCATTAGTCAAACTAAATATATTTATGATCTTTTAAAGAAGTTTGACTTAATGGATTGTTCACCTGCAAAAACTCCCATGGCCACTGCCACTAAGCTTGAATTAACCAAGGCTGAAAAGTCTGTGGATATTACAAGTTATAGAGGCATGGTTGGCTCACTTTTATATTTAACTGCTAGTAGACCTGATATAATGTTTTCTACATGTCTCTGTGCTAGATTTCAAGCTGACCCTAAAGAACCTCACTTAGTGGCTATTAAAAGAATTTTCAGATATCTCAAGGGAACTCCAAATCTAGGAATTTGGTACCCTAGAGAGTCTGGTTTTGATCTAATTGGCTACTCAGATGCAGATTATGCAGGTTGCAAAATAGACAGGAAAAGCACAACAGGCACCTGTCAATTTCTAGGGAACAAGCTTGTATCATGGTTCAGCAAGAAGCAGAATTCTGTTTCCACATCAACAGCTGAAGCTGAGTACATTGCAGCTGGTAGTTGCTGTGCACAAATACTATGGATGAGGAACCAGTTATTTGACTATGGTATGACTGTTGACAAAATTCCAATATTTTGTGACAACACAAGTGCCATTGCCATTACTGAAAATCCAGTGCAGCACTCAAGAACCAAGCACATTGATATCAAGTACCACTTCATTAGGGAACATGTGATGAAAGGTACAGTGGAACTTTATTTTGTTCCAAGTGAACAACAAATTGCAGACATATTTACCAAGCCACTTGATGAATCAACATTCACAAGATTGGTAAGTGAGCTAGGTATGCTTAATTACTCTTAATATTCATGTCCTTATTGCAATTTGATTTGAAGCCTGAAATGTATTAGCTGCTAGAACAAATTTGATTTTTAACACAGATTATTCCATCAACGGATATTCCCTATCCGTTGAAAGTCAAAATTGTTCTGTCAACGGATGTTCATTATCCGTTGAAAGACATATACATTTCTGGAAATTTTTATCCGTCAACGGATAAAACTGAAGTGCTCTTCAACGGATGACAGTTTACTTTATCCGTTGAAATATCACATCAGTCGATTCAGGTGTTTCACAGCCGTTGATTCTATTGTATTAACCGTTGATACTCATACATACAACTGTATGTATTTGTTTTAAAGGTAGTTTTTAGAATACTTACAGTTTATTCTTAAACGGCTGAAATTCACTTACATATATTTATTGTTTAATCTTTTATTTATGCTTTTTAATTTGAGAAAGTATATAAGCCCTTCTGATTTTTCATTTTTACTTTACGCTTTCTTGAAATTTCAAAGCTTTTACCATTTTCTCTCTGCAAAACCTTCAAGTTATTCTCTGCAATTTCTACTCACAACAATGGCACCAGTAGTAAAGATTATGTCTCAATCTGGATTCATCTATGAGAAGAACAATTTCATAGCTTTGGTAGAAAAGAATGAAGCCCACTCCGATTATCACAAAATGATGGACTTCATCAAAAACTGTAAACTTAGCTATGCAATGCTGGAAGCCCCAACGATTTACTGTGAAGTAGTTGAGGAGATTTGGACAACTGTTGAGTTCAACTCAATAGATATGACTATCTCCTTCACTCTCAAAGGTAAAAATCACTGTGTTAACTGTGATGATTTACTAGCATGTTTTAAATTACCTGAGAACAATGCCATGACACCACACACTGATAATGATGTATCCAGCATGTTAGATTCCATAGGTTATTCTCTTAACTCTGCTAGTTTAGGGAGTATTAAAAGAAAAGGCCTTAGGAAAGAATGGAGTTTTCTTGGGGATGCCTTTATCAAGGTTTTCTCTGGGAAAATTAGCAATTTTGATGCCATAACTTCATCTCTTGTTAATATGCTCTATATGCTTGTTTCTGATAGGTATTTTAATTTTAGCAACTATGTTATGCTAGAATTAGGTACTAGATTAGGTAACAAAGCTAATAGATCTAATAACATCTATTATGCTAGATTCTTTATGTTATTGGCTAACCATGTTGCTGAAGGTTTGGTCATAACCAATAAGAATAATAAACTCAAGTGTTGGGCACAAGAGAAAAGAGTTCTTGCAGATTTATTGAGAATGGATCTCAACGGCAGTGTGCCATTGGTATATTTACCAATCATGAATGCACCACACGTAAGTGAGGTAATTGCTTCTACAACTCCTACTTCTTCCAATGCCCCAACAGATTCCTACCAATGTCACCAAAACTAAACTTTTAAAATCAAAGACAAAGAAAACTACCTCTGTTGTTTCTCAAAAGACAACAGTTGTAACATCTACCATTAACCCTGAGGGGAGTGAACAGGGTGTGAGTGGTGAGGGGAGGGGTGAACATCAAAGAAACCCCCAGGATAAGGAAGGAGAGTTAAGTGCTTCCCAAGCTAGCCAAGTCACAGTTTCTCAAAAAGCTGTGGTGGTTGAAAGGGTTACTAGCATATCCCTAGCTGCATCCTCCCAAAAGGATGTAACTATTGAAAATAGTTCCCAACCAGGAACACAGAACAAACGAGGGAGGGACAATAAAGCCAAACACTCACCAACAAAAGCCTTTATTAGAAGAAAGAGATCCAGAACCCAATCTTCTACACAGGATGCACACACTGCACAGATACATCCATCTGTATCTATGCCTTCTCAAACTCAGTTTGATGTGGCTCCAATAAATGTGGAGTCACAGCCCCATTCTCTCACAATTAACACACATCAATCACCACACACTTCTTCACCATCTCTAGATGTGGATATGTTATTCCCATCAATTCCTGATTCTCCCTCTTTACAACTCAGGGAGGAGCCCCACTCAAATACAGGTGATCATCATCTTTTATATGATTTGTTGGATCACCCGCAAATTCTTTCAGATGTAATTGAAGGATCTGTGTCACCAAAACTCATATCAATCTACACAGATTCAACAGTTATATCACTTTCAATTTCAACTTCTTTTCCTTCTTCAACGGATATCACTCATCCGTTGACAAGTGGTTGTTCTTCAACGGATAAGCTTAACAGCAGTTATCCGTTGATACCATCAGTTTCACCTTCAACGGCTATTCCGCATCCGTTGATAGTCTCTACACACACAACTGAAACAATTCCAAGTGTAGAAGACTTGATTACTGTACAATCACTTCTAGGACTGAGGGAAGGGAGTGACAATTTGAGTGAGAGGCTGGGTTGCTCCCAGGCAAAAGGAGAGATTGAGAGCTCAAATATGCATGCTATTTTTTCCAACATGGCAAAAGTAAGTGAGAGGAGTACCACCTTAGTAGGTGAAGGTGAGGGAGTGAGTTGTGTGAGCCAGGGGGAGCCCCTAATGTAAGAACATAGAGAAAATGAGAGAAAAACAGGGACAGCAGATATAAGGATGGATCCGGCCATTGCTAGTGAGTCAATGATTGTGAATGATGCTGAAAAGGAAAGACAATTTCAGCAACATTACAAAGCTGTAATTGATAACATTTCCTTGGATGCTGACACTTTTACTCATCCTGTTTCAGCCTATCAATTATTGGATGCACAGGGCAATGTGGAGGCAGAAAAGACACTACATCTAGTACATACAACAGTATCTCTTCAAAGGGACAAAGCTGCTATTAACAAGATGCCTTCAACAGCTGGTGAGTCATTTGAAGAATTTGGAGTAAATTCTGATGATGATGACTTTGTTTCTTCTGATGGAAGCATGAACTTAGGGGGAGATGAAGGCCCTAGTTCTATTCCAAATCTACCTGAATGGGCCTTAACAAAGGAGTCTACAACAGGGCAATTCAATGTCTCCTTAGTCAAACAAATCAGTACTATCCAACAGGCCATTCAGAAAACTTCTCATGCAGGTACAAAGGCTATCCTTACAGCTCACTTGGACTCACTGCATCTCATAAAGTTACAGCAAGTAAGACAGAATCTGAGTGTGGATGAACTCAGAAAGGATATTGCTGACTTGAAATCCTACAATTCTGAAAAATTGGATTCAGTCATGCCCTATGGTACATTGCAGGACATTTTGTTGAGATTGAAAAAGGAATCCCATACTGAAAAGAGGCTGGCCAAATTGGAAGACAGAGTTCAAGTTATTGAAGATTCTGTGGCCACCATTCTTCACAACCAACAATCTCAAATAAATCTACTTATGCAGCTGGCAAAAGCACAGGGCTTGACCCCTCTCATTGATGATAACAAAAAGGGGGAGAGTAAAAGGGAAGGGGAAGGAGAGCCATCTACAAAAATTCAAATATCTAAAGTGCTAGTTCCTGCCATCACTACTTCTCCAATCATTCAAATCAAAGGAAAGCCTGATGGAATTGATTTAATCCAGCTAGCAGCAGCTGAAATTCAAGTGAAAGAGCAAAGGAGGAGAATTGATGAAAGGATGCAACAGTTGTTTGGCTCTACACAAGATAAATCAATATCTGTGAAACATAGCACAAAGGTTGAACCAATCAATATGGAGCACAAGCCAGAAAGGAGAAATAAGGTTGGAGAGACTTCTTTCAAGAATCTAAAACTTATGGTTCTCAAGCCCAACACTAGATCCAGCAAGGACTCCACAAAGAACCCTCTAGACTTTGCTCAGATGAAAGAAGTGGACTTTCCTCTTCCAAAGCCTGATGAAGACAAAGTTTTGGGTGCTAGCATCATAAAACACAAGGAGACCATGGATGAGGCAGTAAGGAGAAACATGGCTATTATCTTTAGAGAGGGAAAGAGCATATGTGTGATGCAAGGACATCCCAAATTCTCAATAGCCAAGAGGGAAGAAACCAAAAGGTTAAAGAAAGAAGCTGAAAAACTCAAGGCTGACAAAAGAGCACAAGCAAAGCTTGAACGAAAGCTAAAGTCAAGTCTAGTTGAAAATGAGAAAGGAATTGAAGTCAGGGGTGAAGACAAGATTGCAAACTTAGATGAGGTTTTTGGGAGTATATTTGGTGAAAGTATGGAGGAAAAAGAGGAATGGCAGAAGGGAAACAGAAGAAAGGCCAAGGCACATAGAAGGAGTGAAGACAACACTGAAGAAACTAAATCTCTACCTTCCATACCTGAACCCCTTGTTGCTGATCCCACTATAAACATCCATGGTGAACCAATCATCCCAAAAGAGGAACCTATTGATTGGGACACCATCAATTTGCCTACCTTTTTAACCACTCTTCCACTACCAAAGAAACAGAAAAGAAAATCCAAATCTACACCTCCCCTAAACTCTAAGAAATTCACTCAAAAACATAAACCTAACCCTAAGCCACCCATTTCTAAAGATGATTATGTTCACATCTGTGACATAAAAGAAATTTCAGACATTGAACTCTATCTGGATGAGCTGGAGGATGTAAGGGGAATTGCTGCCTACAGACAGCTACCAGAGAGATTGGTGTTCAGATACAAAGGAGCTGGGGAAAGAACATGGCCTTTCTACAGGATTCTGAATGAAGGCTACTCTACCTTGATCAGAGTCTTTTCAGCCATACAAAAGGATTCTGGCTTTACCAGAACTGCCAAGACTGAAATTCTCAACAAGATTGCCAACATAAGGAAAACTTGGAGGGAGCCCAATGCTTTGCCCAGAACCTTACTCATTCAAGAAAGGGGAACTACAATTCACAAATCACCTAATTGGTTGATGGAATTCAGAGATGATAAAGGAGTCAGAAGATTTTTCAGACTTGAAGACCAACTCAAGATTGCCAGCAATGAAACTCTCAAAGAAATGCAATCTAAGTTGGATATCAGTGATGAAGATGAAGCTGAATTCTTCAGACAACTCCAACTCCAAATTGAGGAAAATGACAAGGGGCTAGGAAAGAAAACCAGGGAACAAAGAAGAAAAAGATGATTTGCTCAGGCTAGAGGAGCACCCTTGGAAATACTGTAAATCTTCAATTACCTTCTAGTACATACACTTTTGCAGCACTTTTAAATTTCTACTTAGTTTCAGTTCATATATTTGTTAAGTGTTTTGTTATCATCAAGTTAACCTTGAATTTATGTCTACAATTCTTATAGACATAAATAGGGGGAGATTGTTAGGAATATATTTGCATTAGTTTGATGATATGTTTAACAAAACACTTAAGTAGAAAACTAGTGTTTGTAGCCTCAACGGATAAGACCATTTTGGCTATCCGTTGATGGTGTAGCTTTACTTAGAAATAAGTCTAGTGTTGTAGCACATTTCAGTCTCTGAATTTGAGATATAATTCTTAAATGTTGAGGGAAATTATAAGTCATGTTGACTACTAGAGGATGTGCAGATAGGAAGGCCAATTGTAAATATTTCATGCCTTGTAATTTTGTATAAATGAAATGGTGTCAACGGATAACTTAAAGACCTTCAACGGATGAGAAACAAAGCTTCAACGGATGTCTCTAAAGCTTCAACGGATAACATCCTTCAACAGATGAGTGCATCAACGGATAGAGCTTCAACTGCTAACACATCAACGGATGAAGCCATCAACGGATGAAGGCTTCAACGGATGTTCTGTTAGATAGCAGTTGACAAGTGGTAGTTGTACCTACAAACAGAGGCACATGGGTTGACAGAGACAACTGAGATGTGGTAGCCTATTTCAGGAACATCAGAAAAAGCAGCCGTTCTACTCTAGTATAAAGAGGCAATAGTCAACAATACACTGGAGTAAAATGGAGAAGAAACAAGTGGAGAACTTATTTTATTATTGTACTTATTATCTTTGTCTTCACTTGTAAACTTGGTAATATATAAACCAAGTAGCAGCTAGTAATTAGATAAGAATTTTTCCAGAGCTGTTTAGAAAAATCTTGAGAGAAAAATTATCTAGTTTGTACTAGGACGCAGCTGTGATCAACTTCTTGAATCACAGATTTTCTGAAATACCATCTCTGGTGGAACAACAATCCACCAGAAAAGTTTTTAAGGTCTGTTGTGTTCTTTACATTAGTGTTTGAATATATATCTGTCTGTATTAGCTTAAAGCAATTCATACACTTGTTTATCTTAAACACATAGCCTTTGAAACTGCTCAAAACTTGAAAAAGTTTTGAGATTTACATTCAACCCCCCTTCTGTAAATCTCATTGTTAGTTCATTAGGAATAACAGGTTGAATGTAAATCTCAAAACTTTTTCAAGTTTTGAGCAGTTTTAAAAGCTAAGTGTTATGATGAACGGATGTGTGTGAATTGCTTTGAGCAGGTGTAGACAGATGTATATTCAAGACATAAATGTAAAGAACACAAAGGCTTTAAAAAACTTTTCTGGTGGATTTGTTGTTCCACCAGAGATGTGTATTTCAGAAAATCTGTGATACAAAGAATTGATCACAGCTGCTTCCTAGTACAAACTAGATGATTTTCTCTCTAAGTTTTTCTAAACAGCTCTGGAAAATTCACACCTAATTACTAGCTGCAACTTGGTTTATATATCACCAAGTTTACAAGTGAAGAGAAAGATAAAAATACAATTATAAAATAGTTCTTCACATGTTTCTTCTTCATTTCTCTATCCAATGCAATCTAAGATAATCTGTGAATTTTTGAATACTTCCTTGTTTGCACCAGAATGGAAATGCTGCTTTTTCTTAATTCCTCCAAGAGGCTACCACATTCCAATTGTCTCTCTCAACCCATGTGCCTCTGTCAGCTTATGAATTGTCACTATCAACTGCTATGGAACTAAGCATCCGTTGAAACTTTCATCCGTTGATGGCTTTATCCGTTGATGCTTTAGTGACATCCGTTGATGCTTTAACAATTGAAGCTTTATCCGTTGATGCACTCATCCGTTGATGTATATTATCCGTTGAAGCTTTAGAGACATCCGTTGAAGCTTTAGAGACATCCGTTGAAGCTTTGTTTCTTATCCGTTGAAGGCCTTTAATCTATCAGTTTAGGGGTGAGCAAAAAACCGAATTGAAACTGAAACCGAACCGAAACCGGCCAAAACCGAACCGAAAAAACCGAAACCGAAACCAAACCGGCGGTTGCGGTTTTTAATTTTTAAAAACCGAGACTTTCGGTTCCGGTTCCGGTTATAGGTTAAAACCGAACCGACTAAAACCGAACCGAACCGATTATTAAAATAAATAAATAAATATATAATTTATATAATTTATATGTATTCTTAAAATTAATACTTGTTGTTTTTATTATTATTATTATTATTATTATTGTTGTTGTTGTTGTAAGTTGCAAACTAGTGAGTGATGCAGTGTCGGTACCTAGAGGTATTTAAAAAGTGATTATACTGTAACATAATATTATAATACTATATACGAAAATTACAATTTACAAGAGAAGAGGCAGAAAGACTATACACGCATAAGAGATAAAATTAAAATAAACCACATATGACCATGATTTATATTGACGTTTAAGTTAAACTATTTATCAAATCAATGCAATGTCCCAGTAAAGCGAGAATGATAATGAGAATTATTAATAGACAAAACTGCATATTCCACTGACTAAGAGCACTACAACATATTTACCAGCTTCATTCATGTTATTGGAAGGTTCTTTCCGCTTCCCTTTCTTGTGATGAGGTTTGTTTTTTATTTTCATCCGGTTTTAAAACCGAAACCGAACCGTTACAAACCGAACCGGGATTTTGAAACTGAAACCGAACCCGAACCCGAACCGGTGGTTGCGGTTTTCGATTTTAGAAACCGGGGATCTATGGTTCCGGTTCCGGTTTTACCCTAAAACCGGACCGAACCGGCCCATGCTCTACCCTATCAGTTGATACTACTTCATTTATACAAAATTACAAGGCATGAAATATTTACAATTAGCCCTCCTATTTGCATATCCACTAGTAGTCAACATGACTTATAATTTCCCACAACTTCTAAGAATTATAACTTAAATATAGAGACTGAAATGTGTTACAATACTAAACTTATTTCTAAGTAAAGCTACTCCATCAACGGATAGCCAAGATGGTCTTATCCGTTGAGGCTACAAACGCTGGATTTCTACTTAAGTGTTTTGTTTAACTTATCATCAAACTAATATACATATTCCTAACAGGAGATCTCGAGGTAAAATCTCAAAGTACAAATTGTAGACCAGTTCAATATCCAAGATTAACAATCAACAAACAATCCAACCAGTTGGATTGACAAGTCTACAAAAAAGCAGCTTGAAGAGTGTGTAAGATCAAGGGTGAAGATTAACTAACAAAGGAAGATCAAAGTTACACAAAATGCAAAGATATGCTAAGTCATAAATGGAAGATATACTTTTCCTTAAATGGAATGATTAGTGACGACTAACTAAAGTTAATAACATGTCTTATTATATACTGTGTAAACCAGCAGTTAACTGAGATATAAAGTTAACGCTGGTCCTTTGTTAGTAAAAACAATTTAGAGAAGAAAATCATATATTTCTCTCAAGACAGAAGCTAAGTTCTTTATCAACAAAGAGCCTAGAAATTTTGTAGCAAAATATTCTTAATTTTAATATAAAATTAAGTGAGTTTTGAAAGATCTGTGTTATTTATAGTTGCATGTTTAATTTATGTTTTAACACAACTCACTAAAAGATTTAATTTATTTTGTTCAAACCATAAACACTTCAAGAAAAGCATAAAAACATAAAAACACATTCACCGCTGTGTGTGTAATTCATTACCTAACACTTTGGTTGAGCTTAACTCATCTAATGCTGCCTTAATGTCTTCCATCTTAAACGGTCTCTCTAACCAGCCACTGTCTTATTTAAGCCCATATCCTGCTGAAAGCAACTACTCAAAGAGCATCGAAAATTCATGTGTATTTCTGTGAAAAAATCCTGAAAATAACTAACAAAACTTTCTCTGATGCCAACTGAGTCACAAATTTGATTGTTGCCTACGATAACACTTCGAATCCTATTATTCCAGCTTCTTTTTCGGATGACATTATGGAAGAATCTTGTGTTAGAATCTCCTTCCAAATTTCATATCAGACACGCTCGTTGTTTAGTTTGAAGAGATCGTAGTCTGTAAAGATCTTGGAGGCGTTGTTGAGTCTCTTTATGATCTCCCTCCTCATTGCCTAGGAGGTTTTCCAATCTCTCAATCTCTATAAAAGGATTCAAATTCTCTACCAATTTCTACTGTTTGATTGCACCTTTTAAATTTTTCACCGAGCTAAAATAATTGTTGCCTCTACAATTCTCTAAATTATTGAGAATACTAACCTGAAAATTGTCATCCAAGAGCCATGAATCAAAAGCTCTGAAAGGTTTTGGACCCCAATCTATGTTTGAAAGAAACAATGATATAGGAGAGTGATCTGAGTATCTCCTACACCAGCTTTTTGCAGTCCAGTTAATATCTGATCGCCAAACTTCATTTATAAAGATTCTATCCATCCCGCTCTTTTTGTTTTTTGGAACATATCAGGTGAACTTTAAATCAATACTAGAACTTCTATTAGCCCATTTTCAGAAATAAAAGAATTAAACCTTCTTGAGTCTTTAGCTTGGTAGTTGCAACCTTCTCTATCCTCTATTTTCCTGATGTTGCTAAAATCCCCTGTGATACATATAGCCCCCTTGTTAAAAGCTTTGATCATATTTGATAATTGATCCCAAAAGATTACTTTGTCTCCATCACTGTGTGAACCATGCACATTTACTACATTGATATTCTCCTTTGAAGAATAAATGACACCCTTGCACCACAAGACATGATGAGAACTAAACACCTTGCTCAAATTATATAATTTCCTATTCCAAATCATTATAATACCTCCAAATAACCAGTTGCATTAACTGATTCCCAATCATTATTTGAATCACTCCATACTAAATATGAATAGTTGTCATCCCAATTCTGGACCTTCGATTCTTGAATCATCAAAATGGTTGGATTGGAGTCCCTCACCAATCTTCTCAGATTTGATCTTGCCACCTCATTTCCTAGACCTCTAATGTTCCAACTAGAAATAACTATATTCTTCATAAGAACTATAAAATTCATGAAAAAATGGACCTAAACTATTGGCTCTATTTCTGAAGCCTATTGCTTATCTGCTTGATGGCCTCTGACTCATCCTCACTAAAACTAAGACCTAATTGCATTTCCACCTCATACACCTCCTTAGCTAAATCTTCTGAGTTATTTAAAAACATACCTTGAAAATCCTGGCTTTTCTTCCTTCTATTTTGTTTTCTTGGTCTGCTGACTTTCTTTAATTTCTGTTTTTTCACAGAATAGTCAAAAAAACTAAATTTTCTAACTTTCCTCAGTCTCCCTCCTTTCCTTTTCACTCTAAGATTATCCATTTTTGAGCAAACCTCTATCTGTAATTCTTCCCCTATTCTAACTCCATTCTCTAAGTCTTAGCATTTGATATCAGGGCTATTATGGAAATAGAATCATCCTCTATCGATTGATTATCATCTCTACATTTCCAAATAAAATTTATAGGATAGTAGCTATTCTCCTCCACTATACCATTTGGCATTATCCTCTGACTCCAATCCTCAGTTCTAGCTTCCCTGAATTCTTGTTCTTTATATACAGGATCAATATCCGACAATTCAGTAGAATCGCTGCCCTCTGTATTCTGAGAAAACACAGATCTTAAATCAATCGGACTAGAATGATGATCTTCACTGTCGCTGTTAATACCTTTCTTTTTATCTAATTGAAAATATAATTCTTTGTTAGAGAATTGTTCCACTATATTAGCTGACCTTTCTTGATCAAACAATCCAGACATAGCTGATCTTCTCCCTGATTCTTCCACCACCTTTGTTTCCGATAATAAAATCTCTACCTTTTCTCCTCCAAAACAGACTACCAGAGGTATATTAATACATTTCTTAATAAAAATACTAATATAACAAGAGGTAACTCTAAGTTCATATTCTTTTTTGGAGATTTAAGGATTTTTATAAGTTCACCATAACTAATCAACATTTTAGCCAATTCTGAGAATTCTAATCCCACGTTCGGCAAACCAACCAAATCGATCCATACCTTTCTGGGAGCAAAAAATCTTTCACCATAGAATCCCTATAATTCTTGATCCAAATATTCAGGTCTTCCCATTTTATCAATTCTTTGTCATTGCGTTCCAGAAAAGTAATGATGAAACCACCTTTCCTAATCTTTGTACTGCAAGGCATGGATAACCTTGGCAAAGCAACCACTCCGATAATAAATCTGTGCTGTAATCTTCGAATGTTTCTACTGTAACACTGTTGTTGATTCTCACCCTCTTTCGTTGCAGAATCTGGATCTCAATCCCATTCTTGATCTTTTTGCTCCCCTCAGTCTCCATTTTTGTATCACATGATTATTACTGTTAACCTGTATATTCCCAAGCAACTGAGCTTTCAATCTGTGGTAGCTAGAATTTTCTTTTCCTTTGATTTCCCTACTCCAAGAGATATGGATTGGCTTATCATTGAAAGTCAGTTTTTTTCCATTCTTCATGATCTCCTCAGCTCCTGCTCTGTTCATATTCTTTATAAATCCGAATCTATTGCCAAATCTATCTCTTTTTGTTGGGATGTTGATGTTCTTTATCGGACAGATTTGTTTAAAAACTTTTCAAACCTCTGTTTGAGATACCTTATCATCGAGCTTGGTGAAGAATAATTTTGTCTTTTCCTTATACCTGAAAGATTGAGGTCTGTCAACCTTTGTTATTCCTAAATGCAACAAGAATTCCAAAGGGGGCTTGAATGTAATTCTGGCTTCTTTTACTGATTATAAGAATGTTCTTACTTAATATATAACTGTGTTTGATTTTGCAAGAAGTGCGGAATGAAAGTAAAATGGAAATCAAAACACAAAGTAATAAAACACAAGGCTTTAAAACTTTCTAGTGGATTTAAACTTATCCACCAAAGATATATATATAAAGATGAGAACTCTGTGATACTTGAATAGCACATAACTACTTACAAGAGAACTTACAGAATTAAAAAGAGATGCTTAACAGATACAGCTTTATCTATCTCTCTGAAAATAATGCTTACTTCATTATTTTATTCTACTTGCTACACTTGGTTTATATACTACCAAGTTACATGATAAAAAGACAAACAAGTAAAACAAAAATTGTTTCTAGTCTAATTTCATGTTACTTCATTATACTATCCATCATCTTTGAATATCTTCATAATTGCATGGAAATGGTAATGCTTCTTTGTTCTCTAAATCCTGCAATTAGGCTGCCACATTCCATTTGCAAACACCCGACGCATGTGACTGTGTTGTCACTGTCGACTGCTATTTTGAATATGATCATTCGTCGGGACTGTGTTGGTCATCCGTTGGATTCCTTGTTGATTATCTGTCGGGTGCCTTTCTGCCACTTGACTTTATTTCACTTATACATAATTACAAGACATCTTATATTTACAATTAGCCAACCAATTTTGCATATCAATGTAGTAGTCAACATGACTTAAAGAATCCTACAACATCTACTCAACTCTTACATTATTGTTTGAAGACATATGCTACAAGACTTATTATTACATAAGCTACACTCTCGATAGATGTTCAGTGGTCATCCGTCGGGACTATAAATTTCATCCGTCGGGACTATTATAGAACATCCGTCAAAAGCTACAAAAACACTAAGTTAAATTTACTAAGGTATTTTGTCCAACCTATCATCAAGTTCACAATATATTCCTAACAATCTCCCCCAATTTATGTCTACTGGAATTGTAGCCATTAATTAAGAGAAACTTGATGATAACAAAACACCCTAAATGTACAGATTGAATTATGGTAGATAAAACTAGTAAGTGCTACAGTTTATTTAAAACTTGAACAAAGTAAAGTGTACAAAGAGTTCTCACAATCATTTTCAATGTGCTCCTCTAGTATGAGCAGATGTGATCTATTTCCTTGATTGTCTTGATTTCTTCCCAAGCTTCCTGTTGTTTTCTTCTATTTAATTTTGGAGTTGTCTGTGAAATTCAAGTTCTTCAGCATTTGATAGATCTAGCTTTTCTTGCATTTCCAATAGAGTCTCATTGCTTGCGATGCTCAATTGGTCATCCAGTCTAAAGAATCACGTAACACCTTTTTCATCCATGAATTCCATCAGCCAATAAGGCCTCAAGTGCACTCTATTTCCTGTGAAGGGAATTGATAGAGCCCTTGGGAGTGCATCTGAAGCTTTTCTGCTCCTTAGTTCTTCTATCTTCTTTAGAATAATTGTCTTGACAGTCACATTGAATCCAAAGTTTTTCTTGAAGGATGAGAAGATCTTTATCAAAGTAGAACAGCTATCTTGAAGAATCCTGTGAAAGGGCCATATGATCTCTTTCCCACCCTTATATTTGAACACCAGTCTTTCAGGGAGATTTCTGTGAGAATTAATTGCTATCATTACTTCTAGTTCATCCTTGTCGAGATTTATATCTGAAAATTCATTAATGTCACTGATATATTAAAGATCTCCCTTGTTGACAGTTGGTTGAGTTTTGCTTAAGGTTCTGGTGTTGAGTCTCATAGGCTTGACCTTCTTGATTGCTCTTGTCTTTGTCTTCTTTAACTTGTTGAAGATGGTAAATTAAGCTCAGGAAGAGGTAAACTATCTCAGTCTATAGGCTCATCCTTGGGAACTATTGGCTCACCATGAAAATTCCTTGTAGGATCCACCTTAAGCTCATCCGGCACCATTGGGGGCTTGGATGTTTGAGTTGTAGATGTAGACTGGTTGGGAATGTAATCTTCCATCTCATCATCACTGAAGTCCAATCTTCTTTTGACCCTCACTTTGTATCTTGGCTTCTTTATCTGTTGAGGTTTCTTGTGCATTTTCTGATCTTGAGCTTCAGCGATCACATGTTGCTTCTTAGAAATCTCAGTTGCAGTTTTCACAGCTTGGAGCTTGGCTACTATGGCAGCTTGCTTTTTCTTTTGTTTGAGCTTCTTAGCATCTAAAGCAGCTTGCTTCTTTTCTTATTTAATCTTCTCCTTTTCTTCCTTCTTAGCTTTTGCAAACTGAGGGTGTCCAGCCACCACACAGATTTCTTTCCCATTCCTGTATATTTTAGCAATTCTTCTTTTTAGCACTGAGTCAGTTGGATCTTTGAAGAATGCAATGGACCTTTCCAACAACTTCTTTTCATCTGGCCTTGGAGTCTCAAACATAAGGTCCAAGGGGTTCTTGTCAAATGACTTTGGATAATTTCTTTTGGGCTTCAAAACCAAGTTGGCTCTTGGAGACTTTATACATGAAGGTTGGCCCTTTTCCAAATTACCCAGACTCATTTTATTTGCAGAAATGTGTCTAAACTGAGAGAAGTGAGAAAATACCTTGTCTTTCTTCTCAATTGGACCAAACTTCTTTACTATCTCTTCATCAATTTTCTTCCATTTTTCATCCAGTTCCTTCTCAACTGCTATAACATCAAGCTTCTTGAATTTTTTATTTGATTCCAACTTAGCAGCTGCTATCTGGATCAGATCAATATTGTCCAAGACTGGTGGCTTAGGAAAAGTAATTTCTGGCACAATTACTTGACTGACTTGTATGTTTAGCACATTCTCCCCCTCACTTGTTGGCTCCTCTTGGCTAACTGGAACAATTGAGTCTTTTCCCCCTTTTTGTTAGCATCTAGTTGAGTAGAGGTAGAAGTCTGTGCAGCCACTAGCTTTTGAAGCAACTGAGTTTGTTGAGCTTGATGTAAGTGGATTGTATTTATGGATGCTTTTAGTGTTTTGAGTCTTGTATCCAAGGAGTCCACCTTGATGGCTAGATCAGTATTTTTCCTTAGTTGTCTGGTGATGTCAAGCATGGTTGTGTTGGGAAATTTAGCATGCAGTCTCTCTGAAACATCCTTCTTGACTTGATCAATTTTTGTTTTAATTACAGTGACATCCAGATTATGTTGAAGAGATTGAATTTGGTGCAGTTGAAGAGAATTGAGATGTGCTTGAAGAAGCTACTTGGTGTTGGCATTGGTTGTAGCTTGAAGAGCTGTCTGAGTTTGTTAAATGATATAAAAGAGAGTAGACTTGAAATGTTGCTCATCACATTCTTTGGAAAACACCCAAGATGGAGTGTTTTACCTGGAGCTAGGGACTACTTCTCCCCTATATCCGTATACTCTCCTTCATCATCATCTTCATCCCCAAATATGTTTTCAGAACCACCAGTTCCATAATCAACATCATCACTAGCTGTGGATGGCATGGTTGTGATGGCATCCTTGGCCCTTTGCATAGAAGCAGTAGTGTGCACCAAGTTGAGCATTCTTTCAGCATCCTCATTGCCCTTTCCAACTAGAGTTTGATAAGCTGGAACAGGATGAGTAAATGTCTCATCATCCAAGTAGATAGAATCTATGATAGCTTGATATTCTTGCTGAAATATTCTCTCCTTTTCTGCATCACTGAAATTCATTGACTCACTAGCAATGGATTTCATCTTTATATCTCCTATACTTGAATTTCTCTCATTTTCTCTATATTCTTGCATCAAGGGCTCTCCTTGGCTCACCACTCTCACACCCTCACCTTCACCTACTAAGGTGGAACTCCCCTCACTCACTTTTACCAGGATGGAAGAAATAGCCTGCATAATTTCTCTCTTTTCCTCTCCTTTTGCCTGAGAGCAACTCAGCCTCTCACTCTGTTCACTCCCTTCCCACAATCCTAGGAGTGATTGTACAACCACTAGCTCATCTACACTTGTAACAATTGTTGAAAATTCAGCTTCTGTAGTGAGTACCGACGGATGAGGAACATTCATCGGGGTAGTAGTTAGGATAGCCGACGGATGACTGCTGTTAGGCACATTCGTCGGGATACAATCCCTAGCCGACGGATGAACAATATTCATCGGAATAGAAGAAATGATAGAGTTTAGAGTAGAAATTATTATTGACTTTGTGCAGATTGATGATAATTTAGGCACATAAGTCTCAATAGTTCCTGAAAGAATTGGCAAGTGAGCCAACACATCATCTAGAAGATGATGCTCACTTGTACTGAGTTTTGGCTTCTCCAACAGAGTTAAAGAAGGAGAATCAGGGATTGATGTGTGAATCATATTCACATCCATAGAATTTGTGGGAGAGTTTTGTGTATCTATGTGTGTGAGATGTTTATAATGAGAGATTTGGGCTATGACTCCACATTTATTGGAGCCACATCAAACTAAATTTGAGAAGGTGCAGTGACTGAGTCTTTAGCTACAGTTTGCACTATGTGTGATCCCTGTGCATCCCCAAGTTTTCTAGATTTATTTTTTCTTGTATAAGTCTGGGGTGAGTCTGTGTCCCTAACCCTTTTGGCCGGTCCTCCTGATTGGGAGCTTGTTTCAATAGTAGCATCCTTTTGGGATGATGAAACTAGGGATGTGCTAATTTCCTTATTTAGCACCACAGTTTGTTGGGAAACTGTGATGTGGCTAGGTTTGGGTACACTCACCTCACCATCCTTATTCTTAGGGTTTCTTTTATATTCACCCTGTCCCTCACCAATCTTACCCACCTTCACACTCCCCTCTTTGTTTTTAGTAGATTTTGAAATTGGCATCTTTTGAGAGACACCAGAGTGTGGTTTCTTTGATTTGGATTTTAAAGTTTTGGATTTTGTGGCTTGGGTAGGCATCTCTTGGGTCATTGACACAGATGCCATAGCCACAGTCAATGGTAAAGAAACTTGAGAGGTAGGAGTAGGGACATAAGTATTTAACTCACTTTCCTGAGGGCCCTCTATGATAGACAAATAAACAAGGGGCACCTCCTTGTGGTGATTGGCTCTATTTAAATCTACAATTATTCTTCTTTCTTTAACCCAACAATCTAGTTTGTTGGTTGGGTTCTCAATCACAAGATCCTCACAAAGATGGTTAGCAATAATCATAAAGAATCTAGCATAATAAACATTCCTAGATCTCTTTTTAATTTCCCCTAACTTGTAGCCTAACTCAAACATGATAGCATCACTAAAATTATAGTAATTATCAGTAAGAAGCATGTAGAGCATGTTAAGCATAGTAGTATTGATAGAATCAAAGTTGCTTATTTTACCAGAAAATACCTTGGTAACTACATCACACAAAAAGCTCCACTCTTTCCTAAGACTTAGCCTCCTAATTTCACTTAACTTAGTGGTAGGAAGTGCATAGCCAATAAAATTAAGCAAGTTAACTAAATCAACATATTTGTGTGGTTTAGTAGTGTTTTCAGGAATTTTAAAGCATGCTTGGATAGTATCACTGTTAATGCAAAATTCCTTACATTTTAATAGAGAAAGTTATAGTTTTGTCAGTTGCCTGATACACAGCAGTGGTCCACATCTCCTCCACAACTTCATAGTAGATTGTGGGTGATTCCAGCATGGCATAGCTAAGCTTCCATCCCTTCACAAAATCTATCATTTTGTGATAATCTTTAGAGGATGGAATCTCTTTGTTCACAAGACCCATGAAATTGTTCTTCTCATAAATGAATCCTGACTGAGACATGATCTTGACTATTGGTGCCATTGTTAAAGCAAGGAAGTTTGCAGAAAAAAAGAGGGTTTTGCTTTTAGGAAGAAGAGAGCAGTTAATTGCAATAGAGAAAGATAAAAGCTAAAATAAACTTGAAGTAAGGCTTTTATGTATTCTCAGATAAACTGGGATGAAAGTTAAAGGTAAAAAATTAAAGACCCAATGAAAATTGCCCAAAATAGTCGTTTAAAAGTAAAATAAACTATCAAAATTCTATCAATTATCCGTCATGATATACTTACAGACTATAAATAAATCCGATGGATAATGTTCAGAACTTTAACAACTAAGATGTAGACAATTCGATGGATGAGAATAAAGCAATTATCCGTCGGGTTAAAAATAATCCAGAAAAGTAATTGATTTTTACCAGGATATTCTATTTCAACAGATGATCAAACTTGATGGATAATGAACATCCATCGAGATATAGATTTTGACTTAGCCAAATTTTCATTCAAAACATAAAAATCAATTAAGTTTCCGGCTGCATTTCAACTTGCAAAATAATCAAAAAAATGATTTAAGAATAATTAAGCATACCTAACTCACTTACCAACCTAGTAAAGGTGGATTCATCAAGTGGCTTGGTAAAGATATCTGCAAGTTGCTTCTCACTTCGAATAAAATGAAGTTCCACAGTACCACTCATAACATGTTCCCTAATGAAGTGATACTTGATGTCTATGTGCTTTGTTCTTGAATGTTGTACTGGATTTTCAGTAATGCCAATTGCACTTGTTTTATCACAAAAAATAGAAATTTTTTCCACTTGCAGACCATAGTCCAACAATTGGTTTTTTATCCATAGAATCTGTGCACGGCAACTGCTAGCAGCAATATATTCAGCCTCAGCTGTAGAAGTAGAGACTGAATTTTGCTTTTTACTGAACCAGGATACTAGCTTGTTTCCTAGAAATTGACAGGTTCCTGTAGTGCTATTTCTATCAATTTTGCACCCTGCATAGTCTGCATTTGAATAACCAGTTAGATCAAAACCAGAATCTCTAGGGTACCAAATGACAAGTTTTGGTGTTCCCTTGAGATATCTGAAAATTCTCTTAATAGCTATTAAATGAGATTCTCTAGGATCAACCTGAAATCTAGCATAGAGATAAGTGGCAAACATTATATTTGGCCTACTAGCTGTTAAGTACAAAATTGAGCCAACCATGCCTCTATAGCTTGAAATATCCACAAACTTTTCAGTAGTATTTAATCCAAGTTTAGTTGCAGTGGCCATGAGAGTTTTTACAGATGTGCAATCCATTAGATCAAACTTCTTCAAAAGATCATAAATATATTTGGTTTGACTAATGAATATTCCATTACTAACTTGCTTAACTTGTAAACCAAGAAAGTAAGTTAGTTCCCCCATCATGCTCATTTCATACTTAATTTGCATCAATTTGGCAAACTTTTTGCAAAGTTTTTCATCTGTAGAGCCAAATATAATATCATCTACATAAATTTGAACAAGTATGCTAGAGCCATTAATATTTCTAAAGAATAAAGTTTTGTCAACAGTACCTCTTATGAAGTGATTTTCTAAGATAAACTTTGACAAAGTATCATACCAGGCTCTAGGTGCTTGCTTCAATCCATAAAGAGCTTTCAAAAGATAGTAGACATATTCTGGAAAATTTGGATCTTCAAAACCAGGAGGCTGACTGACATAGACTTCCTCCTCCAAATCTCCATTCAGAAAGGCACTTTTGACATCAATTTGATAGACTTTGAAATTGGCATGGGCTGCATAGGCTAGGAAAATTCTGATGGCTTCAAGTCTTGCAACAGGAACAAAAGTTTCATCAAAATCTATTCCTTCTTGTTGACAATAGCCCTTAACAACCAATCTAAGCTTTATTCCTGACAATTATGCCATTTTCATCCATCTTGTTTCTGAATACCCATTTGGTGTCAATAGAATTATTTCCTTTATGCTTGGGTACTAGCTTCCATACTTTATTCCTCTCAAATTGGTTTAGCTCCTCTTGCATAGCTAAAACCCAATCAGGATCCAACAGAGCTTCTTCTACCTTTTTAGGCTCTTCCTTAGATAGAAAGGTGCTGTATAGACATTCCTCTTGAGTTGCTTTACTGAGAAGACAAGTTACAGATTTTGCATTTGTTGAGTTGAAGTCAGCTAGATACACATTGACTTTTCTCACTCCAGTGAGAACCACTTTGTTGTTTATCTTGTCAGTCACAACACAAGCTTCTGCATTAAAAAGTAACCGAGTTGCCCCTATCACAAAGTTGGTTGATACTCAACAGATTGTGCTTGAGTCCATCCACTAGGGCAATCTCTTCAATGATGACATTATCTTTTGATATCAAGCAATATCCCACAGTATAACCCTTATTGTCATCTCCAAAAGTGATACTTGGGCCAACTCTTTCCTTGAACTCAGTGAGCAGGGTGGAATCTCCAGTCATGTGCCTTGAGCACCCACTATCCAAATACCAAAGATTCTTTCTATTTCCTTGCACACATCAAAATCAAATCAAGTTGATTTTGGTACCCAAGTTTCCTTGGGTCCTGCCTTGTTAGCCTTTTTCTTTGGTTTCTTAGGTTTGACCTCATTTGAGTTGGGTATTTCAGATTCATCCTTTGTCATTTGAGTTGGACCTTTGAAACCATTCATCATTGCAGAATTAATATGCACAGGTTGGTTAACATGAAAAGGCATAATTTGTGCAAACATGTTATTCCAGTAAGCCATGCTAAATGGCATTTGTGGCATACTAAATGCAGCATAATATGGATTTTGTGCAAATGACATATTAGCATACTGTGCATTTAAATTGAGTGCAAGAATAACATTAACAGGCATTGTAGGCATGCTGGGAAATGAAGGTGGTGTAGACATAGGAGTAGGCAAAGCAAGTTTTCAATTAACAGAAAAATGATTAATATTGCCACACTTAACAAAGCTTTTTCTTGGTGCATATTTATCAGGTGTGTAGTTGTTATGTTTGATAATTCCTACTTTCCCATTTCTATTATTTTTCCTTTTTGACTCTACTTTCACTTCAATTTTCTCTAATCTGTCATTCAATTGCTTGATAGACAGATGACCTACATTGACTCTTTTGTTCTTATTTACTTGACTTGTTTCTCTTGGAACAAAGTTCTTAGAAACTGATCCATACTTTTCATTCAACTTAGCTAGTTTAGATTTGCTAACTGTTTTATTTACACTCAATGGATGTGGCTCCTTGTCTCTCGACGGATAATCCTTTTGATTATTCAACGGATAATTTTCATCATCCGTCGAATCCACATCAGTTAAAAGTCCTTCAACCATATTGCAATCAAGCTTCTCCTTGTTCTTTTTCCAGGCTGCATCACAGAAAGACTCTATACCTTGAAGTTTAGTGATCTGAGCATGAACATCTCTAGATGATTTCCATGCCTTAATCACTTCATGTTCTCGTTCAAGTTGCTTTCTTAAAATTTCCTCTTTCTTTAAGGATTCAGTTAGTTCATCCTTAGCAATCTTGCATTCTATTTTCAATTTTTCAAACTCAACAAATTGAGTCTCCAGCACTTTGTTTCTTTCACTTAAAAACATATTGTTCTCTTTAATTTTATTGTTTTCTTTAGTGAGAGACTTGAGTGTAACACGCAGGTGATATAACTCAGTAGACATGTCATTTATGGCATCATTACACTCAGCTTTAGATAAATAAGCTAGGTTGATAGTAATTACCTAATTGCTTGATGAACTTGTCTCTATTTCATCTGATTTGGACATAAGTGCTAGATTGACATAGCTTGTATCTTCATCCTCTTCCAATCCATCTGCAGCCCAGTTATTTTCTTATGTAATGAAAGCCCTTTCCTTTTGCTTAAGCAACTCAAAGTATTTCTGCTTATAATCAACAACCTCAAACTTCTTTTTACCAGAATCAGGCTTTCTACACTCACTGGCAAAATGACCTGCCAAGTCACATTTGAAAAACTTGAATTTAGACTTATCAACCATGTTTCTGTTTGGCTTAGCTGCTCCAAAATTCTTCTTGAATTTGAGCTTAGAAAATCTCCTAGATAGAAAAGCAAGATGCTCATCTATGTCATCTATGTCATCTTGACTAAGCTGGTCTTCATGCTCAGCTACTAGTCCCTTTCCTTTGCCTTCACAAACTTTTAAGTTTGATGCAGATTCAACAACTTCAACCTTTATCTCCTTATCCTTTTCTTGCTCAACAACTAATGCAATTGATCCTCCCTTCTTTCTTCCTTTCTCCAACTTCTCATCTTACTCTATTTCAAGCTCATAGGTTTTTAGGATACCATACAGTCTATCCAAGGTGAACTCCTTGTAATCTTGAGAATTTATTAATGAGACTGTCATTGGCTTCCATTCCTTTGGCAGAGATCTAAGGAATTTGAGGTTTGAGTCTTTTGTTTGATAGACCCTTCCATGCAGTTTTAGAGCATTCAGTAGTTTTTGGAATCTACTGAAAATGTCAGTGAGTGACTCACTTTCTTCACTGTGGAAATGCTCATATTGTTGCATCAAGAGTTGCATCTTGTTCTCCCTTACTTGCTCAGTTCCATCACATATAACTTGAATTATATCCCAGACATCCTTAGCAGTCTTGCGGTTTATGATGTTGTCAAACATGTCACTGTCAACACCATTAAACAGAATGTTCATGGCCTTTTATCCTTTTGAACTTGTTCTTTATTTGGATGCTCATTTCCTGTAGTAGCTCTCATAGGGACATGTGGACCTTTCTCAATGCTGTCCATATATGCTTCATCTTGAGATAGGAGATGTATGTGCATCTTCACCTTCCAATGGTGATAGTTGTCTTTGTCCAGAAATGGAATCTTTACTACAACATCTTTTATGTTCATCTTGTTGATTATGGTGATCTTTACACTATTTGTACTTCAAGAGCTCGTTCTGATACCAATTGTTATTCCCATTCAATGCAACAAGAATTACAGAAGGGGGTTGAATGTAATTCTAGCTTCTTTTACTGATTATAAGAATGTTCTTACTTAATATATAATTGTGTTTGATTTTGCAAGAAGTGCGGAATGAAAGTAAAATGGAAATCAAAATACAAAACAATAAAACACAAGGCTTTAAAACTTTAGGGTGGATTTGAACTTATCCACCAGAGATATATATAGAAAGATGTGAACTCTGTGATGCTTGAATAGCACACAACTGCTTACAAGAGAACTTACAGAATTACAAAGAGATACTTAACAGATACAGCTTTATCTATCTCTCTGAAAATAATGCTTATTTCATTATTTTATTCTACTTGCTACACTCGGTTTATATACTACCAAGTTACATGATAAAAAGTCAAACAAGTAAAACAAAAATTGTTTCTAATCTAATTTCATGCTACTTCATTACACTATCCAGCATCTTTGAATATCTTCATAATTGCATGGAAATGGTAATGCTTCTTTGTTCTCTAAATCCTGCAATTAGGCTGCCACATTCCATTTGCAAACACCCGACGCATGTGACTGTGTTGTCACTCTTAACTGCTATTTTGAATATGATCATCTATCGGGACTATGTTGGTCATCCGTCGGATTCCTTGTTGATTATCTGTCGGGAGCCTTAGTAGATCATCCATCGGGAGTCTTTCTGCCACTTGACTCTATTTCACTTATATAGAATTATAAAACATCTTATATTTACAATTAGCCAACCTATTTTGCATATCAATCTAGTAGTCAATATGACTTAAAGAATCCTACAACATCTACTCAACTATTACATTGTTGTTTGCAGACATGTGCTACAAGACTTATTATTACATAAGCTACACTCTCGATGGATGTTCAGTGGTCATCCATGGGGACTATAAAGTTCATCCGTCGGGACAATTATAGAACATCCGTCGAAAGCTACAAAAACACTAAGTTAAATCTACTAAGGTGTTTTGTCCAACTTATCATCAAGTTCACAACATATTCCTAACAACCTTTATTCTGCTTATGTCCTGAGATGGTGCTTCATGCACTTGTCTTTTCAGGATTTCCACATATGATTCTTTACTTCCATGTTTAGTCTGCTCTTTATCCCTGTGCTCTAATATGGTCTTCTCCTTCTGCATACCTATGACGGAGCTGTGTTCATCTTTCCTGAGACTCTTTTCATGAATTTGAGTCAAAGCTTCAGTTATCTTACTATCCTGATTATATATTACCCCCTGCAAAATTTCGCATTCCACCAAATGAGCATGACTGGAGATGAATTACAGTTCAACTATCTTCTTCTCAATCATCTCATTGTAAACAAATAATCTTAATAACTTATTACTAAATATTTACTTACCATATATTTTGCATGTGTTTAAATAAGGGAAGTAAGCAATTTAATAAAAAATATAATAATACACTCAAGGCAACCATTCCTTTAGAAAATTTTCCTATGGTTAACCTTAGAATCCTTATTCTCTATTAAAAAACATTCGTGCATCGCACGAGTTTTAAGTTAGTATATACTAATAAGATAATGATCCAAATTTTTTTATTATAATTTTAAATAATATAAAAATACTACTGAAGACCCGTGCATCGCAATATATTATCTATTACTATTATATAAAAGATGAAACATTAAAATTTTTGATACGTTACCTGTTTTTGGTACAAACTGAATTTACTGAATTATCCTTATTTTACTTCAAATTTAGTAGTCTTAGTAATCGAATTATAATAGAAAAAAATCATTTTGAAGTATAAAACGTTATCTTTTTTATTTCTCTCAATTAAAATAATTTCTCTAAATATTATAGACAAGTTTATTTAATAAAATAGAATAATAATATTATTACCACTAATAACTAATAAATTGTCTTCTTTATCTACTTAATTGTTTATTTTATTTAATTATTATTTTACTTAAAAACTTTGTTAAACTCCTTGACTTTAACAATTCATAAATTCGTAACTATTTTACAAGAACAAATTAACATCATCATCCTTATTTCTCGACAACAACAACAATCTCATCTCATTATTTAAAACAATGTAAAAACCCTCTGTTCTTAAAATAATGCAAAAGTCAAAACCATCTGCATCTCTAACCAGTAGCTATCGTAGATATATTTTGTACAGATCCACAGTAAAAAATATTTGTTTTGTATAATATTTACTATTAATAAAAATACAAATATACTTAAAGTAAGTATTATCTTACAATTCAATTACGTAAACAAATTAAAAAAATTATTTGATTTTGAAGTCGAATTATTTTTTTATCTTTCTATATTATTATATTAAATACGAAACTTCAGAGTTCTTCATTCAATTATATAATTTTCCTTTATTAAAAAATTAAATGTTTTACTAAATTGCCTTTACCAAATTAATATATAACCAATTACCTTGATAAGTAAAATACGTTGCTTTTTTTTATTTTCACCAACTAAAACAACTCTTTCTCTACAAATATTTTAGACAATTATTTTTATTTTTCTTTTTTTTTTTTGAAACGCGAGAAATATATTGAGTCAAATTGGGATAAATCTCATACAATCTTGAGAGAACTAAATCTACAACCCATAAATTAGAATATAACATATGAAACATTAAAAGTTTGGTTGGTACGATCCTTCCTTCAAATTACATAATTGCTCTTCCTTAAAAAGTTTCAATATTATACTCAATTATTCTTACTTAATTAATATATAACTAATTACCTTTATAAGTAAAATACGTTGCCTTTTTTCACCAACTAAAACGACTCCTTCTCTACAAATCTATACCTTTTTTAATTAAAACATGTTATTTTTTTTATTTTCTCCAAATAAAAGAAATCTTTCTCTAAAAAAATTATGAACAATTCTTTTTAATATATACTGATTATTTATTTATTAAACTATACTATTTTATAATAGACAAAATATTAAAAATTTGGTAGTCGGTCGGTATTCGCTGAAATTATATTATTGCACAACTTAATTAATTTATTATTTTAATATAATTATCTTATATAAAATACGAAACTTCACAGTTCTTCATTCAATTACGTAATTGCCCTTTATTGAAAATTTAATATATTACTCAATTGCATTTACTTGATTAATATAATTTTAGACAATTCTTTTTAATTTTTCTTTTTTTTGAAATGTGAGAAATATATTGAGTCAAATTGGGATAAAGCCCCTACAATCTTGAGAGAACTAAATCTACAAACCATAAATTAGAATATAACATATGAAACATTAAAAGTTTGGTTGGTACGATCATAATTGCTCTTCCTTAAAAAATTCAATATTTTACTCAATTACTCTTACTTAATAAATATATAACTAATTATCTTTATAAGTAAAATACGTTGCCTTTTTCACCAACTAAAACGACTCCTTCTCTGCAAATTGATACCCTTTTTAATTAAAACATGTTATTTTTTTTTATTTTTTCTAAATAAAAGAAATCTTTCTCTAAAAATATTATGAACAATTCTTTTTAATATATATTGATTATTTATTTATTAAACTATACTATATTATAATAGACAAAATATTAAAAATTTGGTAGTCGGTCGGTGTATTCGCTGAAATTACATAATTGCACAATTTAATTAATTTATTATTTTAACATAATTATCTTATATAATATTACAAAAGAATATACGGGAAAAAAGAGAGTTTTACCGTGAACTAGATTAGATTCATGTTCACGACTCTGAAACTAATGTTGATAAACCAAATCAACAATGATGTTTGAACTAAACATATTTTGCCTGAGAATATTTCTCCAACATTGATAGAAATTGTTATGGATGGGAATTGGACCTATATTTTTTAGCGAGTTTATTAAAAAAAAATTCTAAAACCTAATTATTATAAAATAGGTATTATAATATAATAAAAGGAGTCAACTTCTATGGAGACCACCTATGTTCTGCAATCAAAACACTATGAAATATTTTATTTTGTGAAATATATTTTACGAATATCATTAATTCGTTAAAATTGTTGAAGATCATTTAAATTTAATAGGTATAATTTGTATGTTCGGCAATTTGAACAAATGTTCTGCAAAATAAACATGTTTCATAGAATAAAACATTTTGTAATGTTCAACATGCAGTACATGTATGATATTCAAAATTTTGAATAAAATAATGATCTTTGTAGAACATAATTTACAAAATAATACATTTTGTAATGTATTTATGCAAGATTTTAGTTGAAGAACATAATTGGTCTTCGTGGTCTCCAACAAAGACTTTGTTAAGCTCCTTCACTTTAACTATCCATAAATTCTTAACTGCTTTACAAGAACAACTTAGCATCATCATCCTTATTTCTCAACAACAACAACAATCTTATCTAATCATTTAAGACTATGAAAAAACTATCTGTTCTTAAACCAATGCAAAAGTCAAAATTATTTGCACCTCTAACCAGTAGTTGTCGCAGATATATTTTGTACTGGTCCACAGTAAAAAATATTTGTTTTATATAATTTTCACTATTAATGTAAAGACAAATATATGTAAAATAAGAATTATCTTAACAATTCAATTACATAAATAAAATAAAAAAATTATTTGATTTTTGAAGTCGAATTATTTATCTATCTATATTATTATATTAAATACGAAACTTTACAATCATTCCTCCTATTACAAAATTGCCCTTTCTTAAAAAAATTAATATTTTACTTAATTGTCCTTACTTAATTAATATCTAACCAATTACCTTTATAAGCAAAATATATTACCTTTTTTTTATTTTCACCAACTAAAACAACTCTTTCTCTACAAATATTTTAGACAATTCTTTTTAATCTACACCTTTTTTAAGTAAAACATGTTGTCTTTCTTATTTTCTCAAAATAAAATATGTTTTTCTCTAAAAAGATTATGGACAATTCTTTTTAACATATGTTGATTATTTATCTATCAGTCTATATCTTCTATACTATCTATACTATTATATTAAAGACGAAAAAATAAAAATTTGGTTGGTAGTCGGTGTGGTCACCGTAATTATAGTAATATTTGAAATAAAATAATCTCATAAATAGATTACTATTCACAATATAAAAATATAAATATAAAT
Organism: Apium graveolens; assembly: GCF_009905375.1. Taxonomy (NCBI): domain Eukaryota; kingdom Viridiplantae; phylum Streptophyta; class Magnoliopsida; order Apiales; family Apiaceae; genus Apium; species Apium graveolens. Next base: position 209,548,177 of record NC_133655.1, read on the forward strand.
AGAATTGTAATATGTTTAATGATTATGATTTAAATAAATATATAATATGTTAGATATATTTGTGATGTCATGTCTAATAGTGATTTGTGTTTAGTTTTCAGATCTTGACTAATAGGATAAATCAGGACATAACTGAAAATCAGTACTTATACTGAAGTCAGAGCTTAAGATATCAGAACTTAAGTCATCAGAACTTAAGATATCAGAAGATATTTATCAGGAGATAATATCAGGACTTAAGAAGATATTCAGATAAGGAAGGCGGCTGATTGAAGGAAAGAAGATTAAGACAAACACAAGAAGAGATATACATGGAGAAGAATTCTATGAAGAATAGAAGAATTGGAGGAAAAGATAACTAATTGATATATTTAGGGATGCGGACTTATATTCGATATCAATTAGAAGATTATCTTGTAATTGTGTGTCTATATAAATACAACATAGGGTTTACACTATATGTGTTATCTTAATCGAGAATATTATTTATTGTAACCCTAGCATCTCTCGTGATATTTGTTCATCACTGAGAGAGAACGGTTCCATTGTAATACTGTTTTATTAATAAGATTATTCTGTATTTCATACTTGTGTTCTTAATTCGGTTTGATTGTAGTATTCACTGTATTCAACCCCCTTCTACAGTGTGTGTGTGACCTAACAAGTGATATCAGAGCCTATCTGTTAACACATATACAATAAAGATCCAAAACAATCATGTCTGAAGAAGAACGAACTCCAACCAAGCCCACCAAAACTGAAGAAACTCCAAAGACTCAAATCCATAGTCGATATGAGACTATTTGGGTTCCCATACTGAAACCTTCTGAATATCCCATATGGAAAGTGAGGATGACTATATTTTTGGAAGCTACAGATCCAGAATACCTTGACAGAATTAATGAAGGACCACATAAGCCAACCAAGCTCTCTGTTGTAATTGCAAATCAGCCAGCAATGAATGTATCAAAGGAGAAAAGTGAATATACAGCTAAAGATATCTCATCTATTGCCAAGAATGCAAAGGTAAGGCATTTGCTGCATAGTGCCATTGATAATGTCATGTCAAACAGGGTAATTAACTGCAAGACTGCAAAGGAGATATGAGATGCCTTGGAAACAAGATGTCAGGGAACTGATTCAATTAAGAAGAACAGGAGGACTATACTCACTCAAGAGTATGAGCACTTTGACTCAAAACCTGATGAGTCATTAACTTTTTTATATGACAGATTTTTCAAACTCTTGAATGATCTGTCACTGGCGGATAAGGAATATGATCTTGAAGATACTAATCTTAAATTCCTTTTAGCTCTTCCTGAAAGTTGGGACTTGAAGGCAACTACTATAAGAGACAACTATGCTATTGATGAAACTACTCTTGATGAAATTTATGGTATGCTCGAAACTCATGAACTTGAGATGGATCAAAGAAGCAAGAGACGTGAGAGAAAGTCAAGAACAGTTGCTCTTAAGGCTGAGGAGGAATCCCCCAAAGTGGTTGTCTCAAAAAAAGGAAAAGGAAAGGCTCTTATCACAAAGTCTGATACTAAGTCATCAAGTTCTGATAGTGATGAGGATTCAGAAACTGAAAGTCTATCTGAGATGGATGCTGATGAAGAGATGATGAAATTGTGTGCTCTTATGGTGAAGGGTATCACAATGATAGCCTACAGGAAATTTAGAAGGGGAAAGAAGTTTTCCAGGAAAAGTGGAAGTTTTGATAAGAAGGGATTCAGAAAATCTAAAGGCAAAGTAGGAAAGTCTGACAGAGGAGATTACTCAAATGTTAAATGCTACAATTATGGTGAGAAAGGCCACATATCTCCTGATTGCAAGAAAAGAAAAAGTGACAAAGGAAAGGCACTTGTCACAAAGAAGAAAAGCTGGACAGACACTTCAGATTCTGAAAATTAGGTGAACTATGCCTTGATGGTAAATGCTGATAGCAATTCTGAAGCTGCTGAGTTAAAGGTACCTCAAACAACTTATGCTTTTCATACTGATGATATTACTGAGTTGAGATCTTATCTTAAAACCATATTCATTAGCTATAGAGATCAGACTTTAACATGTGATAAGTTAACTTCTGAAAATATGGCTTTTAAGAAAAGGAATGACTATTTAGAAAATGAGTTAATTATGTTCCATCAAACTCAGAAAGAAAGAGATGATGCTTTTTATGTTAGAGATGAAGTGTTATAATTGAATCAATCTCTAAAAACTGAGTTAGAAAAGGAAAGAGAGATTATCAGGATTTAGACTAACTCTGGCAGAACAACTCAGAATTTACTAAGTAGTGGAAACTGGAAATAGGGCTTAGGTTATGGAGATGATAAAAGTGAAACAGGAACTGAACAAATTAAGCCAATTATTGTTAAACAGACTACTAAGCCATAGGTAAATCCTGTTAAGTTTGTAGCTAAAACTGTAATGTCTGATTCTGAAAAGATGAAAGATATTGAAACAGAAATTAAGGCAGAGTCAATTTCTGACAGATTAAAACAGGATAAACCAGCTGAAGTTAACATAGGCTTAATGACTAAGAAACAGCTTAAGTACAAGCTGAAAGAGATTAAGAATGTAAACAAGGTAAAGCCACCTAGGAAAAATAGGAATGAAAAGGAAGGTGTGAATAAAAGTAATTATTATATGCCTGTTCCTAATGCTCCTAGAAAGAAATGCTATAACTGTGGAAATTCTAACCATGTGGCTTCTTTTTGCAGGAAGAATGAGAATATAAACTCCTTACCTTCTAAGTCATGAGTTAAGAGTCAGTCTGTTAGGTTTATGCCACAAAATCCTTGTTTTCAATAGGGTAGTTTATGGCATTCCATTTATACTTGTAAGGAATATCATAGTTTGTACTATGATTATTATCAAATAAAACCTTTTTTAAAGAAAGTTAGCATTATTCCTTCTAGTGTAAGTCTGGGTCCTTAAAACTAATCATTAGTGGTCTTTGTGATTGCAGGGCAACAGGAAAACCATCCTAGTTCTGGACAGTGGAAGTTCAGGACATATGACTGGAAATAAAACCCTGCTATCAGACTTTATGGAGAAAGCTGGCCCAGAAGTTTCTTATGGAGATGGCAACATGGGAAAACTCTGAGATATGGCAATATCAATCTTGGGAATGTCATCATTGAAAAAGTAGCTCTAGTCTCAGGACTTAAACACAATCTGCTAAGTGTTAGTCAAATATGTGACAGAGGTTATCATGTGGATTTCTTTGAAGAACACTGTGAAGTTGTAAGCAAATCTACATGCAAAGTTGTTCTAAAGGGATACAGGCATGGTAACATTTATGAAGCCAAGCTTTCAACAAGTTCTGATGGTTCTGCAATCTGTCTATTAAGCAGAGCATCAATTGAAGAATGCTGGGATTGGCACAAGAAACTCTCTCATTTAAATTTCAACAATATAAATGAACTAGTCAAGAAAGATCTTGTAAGAGGACTGCCAAAATCAGTATTTGCTCCTGATGGCCTTTGTGATTCATGTAAAAAGGCAAAACAAAGAAAATCTTCATTCAAGAGCAAGATTGAATCATCAATTCTTGAGCCTTATCACCTACTACATGTTGATCTATTTGGTCCAGTAAATGTCATGTCTATTGCAAAGAAGAAATATGCTATGGTCATAGTAGATGAGTTTATCAGATACACATGGGTGCATTTCTTGCACACAAAAAGTGAAACAGCATCTATCTTGATTGATCATGTCAAACAACTGGATAAATTGGTCAAAGACTCTGTGAAAATCATAAGAAGTGATAATGACACTGAGTTCAAGAATATGGTTATGGAAGAGTTCTGCAAAGCCCATGGAATAAAGCAGGAATTCTCTGCTCTTGGAACTCCATAACAAAATGGAGTTGTTGAAAGAAAGAATAGAACTCTTATTGAAGCTACACGAACTATGCTTGATGAAGCAAAGTTACCAACCTACTTTTGGGCTGAAGCTGTGCAGACTGCTTGTTTTACTCATAATGCAACACTTATCAACAAGCATGGAAAGATACCATATGAGATGGTGAAGAAAAAGAAGCCAAATCTGAAGTACTTTCATGTATTTGGATGCAAATGTTTTGTTCTTAAGACTCATCCTGAACAGCTATCCAAATTTGATCTAAAAGCTGATGAAGAAATTTTTGTTGGATATCCACTTTCCACAAAAGCCTTCAGAGTCTATAATTTAAGAACAAGAGTTGTCATGGAATCTATCAATGTCTCTTTTGATGATAAGAAGATTACTGAACTTGAAGATTTCAATGATCATGATCAGCTGATATTTGAAAATGAAGTTTTAAATTCTGATTCTGTAAATTCTGATAGTCTAAATCCCGGTACTGTAAACTCTGATGGGTTAAACTCTGATGTTATTGAAACTGTGGTGACTACGCCAAAGGAAAATGCACCTGTGCAGGGGGAGAATATTGAAGATCCAACCACATCTCAAGAGGCATCAGAACCTAGAACAGGCTCTTCAAGTTCTGATTCATCAAGTTCTAACGGGCCAAGTTCTGATAATTCTGGAAACTCAAATTCTGATTCATCAAGTTCTAATGGGCCAAATTCTGATAATTCTGCAAACTCAAATTCTGAAGGATCCAACTCAGAGAGCATGATTTCAGGGGGAGCATCAGAAAATGTTGATGGAGACAGCATGGATCATGGGGAAGCATCCAGTTCTAGAGATAACCTTCCATCTGCAAGGAAGTGGACTAAAGCACATACACCTGACTTGATTATTGGAGATCCTGAAGCAGGTATTAGAACTAGAACAGCAACATCAAATGAATGTATCTATCATTCTTTTCGTGCTCAGGCTGAACCAAAGAAAGTGGAAGAAGCTCTTCAAGATGTTGATTGGGTGCAAGCAATGCAGGAAGAGTTAAATGAATTTGAAAGAAATAAAGTCTGGACCCTAGTGCCAAGACCAAAGAACAAATCAGTTGTTGGTACAAAATGGGTGTTCAGAAACAAAACTGATAGTGATGTCATAATTATAAGGAATAAAGCAAGGCTGGTTGCAAAAGGATATTCTCAACATGAGGGAATTGATTATGATGAAATATTTACACCAGTTGCTAGATTGGAAGCCATAAGGATATTTTTGGCTTATGCTGCTCATAAAAAGTTTAAAGTCTTTCAAATGGATGTAAAAAGTGCTTTTCTTAATGGAGAATTGGAAGAAAAAGTATATGTTGAACAACCTCCAGGTTTTGTAGATTCAAAGTTTCCTCATCATGTCTACAGACTTGATAAAGCACTTTATGGCCTTAAGCAAGCTCCAAGAGCATGGTATGAGACATTAGCTCAGTTTCTTCTGGAAAGTGGATTTAACAGAGGGACTATTGACAAAACTTTATTCAATCTCAACTTGGAAAGGACTTAATTTTGGTATATATATATATGTTGATGATATCATTTTTGGTTCTACAAATGACAGACTTTGTAAAAGGTTTGCCAAGCTAATGCAGTCAAGATATCAAATGAGTATGATGGGAGAACTTAGCTATTTTCTGGGCCTTCAAGTCAAGCAGAATGAAGAAGGAACTTTTATTTGTTAATCTAAGTACACCAGAAATTTGTTGAAGAAATTTGGAATGCAAGACTGTTCAAGTGCATCCACTCCTATGGCCACTGCAACAAAATTGGATAAGGATACTGGTACATCAGTAGATATTACTGATTACAGAGGTATGATTGGCTCATTACTCTATCTAACTACAAGTAGACGTGATATCATGTATGCTACCTGTCTTTGTGCAAGATTTCAAGCAGATCCAAGAGAACCTCACTTAACAGCTGTAAAAAAAAATTTCAAGTACCTTAAGGGTACAGCTGATCTAGGATTGTGGTATCCTAGGGAATCAGACTTTAAGCTAATAGGTTTCTCAGATGCAGATTTTGCAGGGTGCAAAATTGACAGGAAAAGCACAAGTGGAAGTTGCCAATTTCTTGGAGGCAGATTAGTTTCTTGGTTTAGCAAGAAACAAAAGTCAATCCACATCAACTGCAGAGGCAGAGTACATTGCTGCAGGAAGCTGTTGTGCACAGATTTTTTGGATGAAGAATCAGTTACTGGATTATGGGTTAGAATTTTCTAAAATTCCTATTTATTGTGATAATCAAAGTGCTATTGCTATGACAGGTAATCCAGTTCAACACTCAATGACAAAGCACATCAGCATTAGGTACCATTTCATAAGGGAACATTTGATGGAAGGTACAGTGGAATTGCATTTTGTTCCAACAGATCAACAACTAGCAGATATCTTCATAAAACCACTGTGTGAAGCTACTTTTACAAGATTGGTAAATGAACTTGGAATGGTTTCAGGTTCTTTCTCTAAATCTGTTTAGTTTATGTTCTGATACATCAGACTTTATGATCAGTATTTACAGATATTACTCTCTTTATGTAATATGTGCTTAAATTGAAATTTACTAAGTGCTGATTGTTGTCTGATGTGGATTTCTAAACTCTGATAGTGATATGAATGTTTCTGTGACTATTCAATCCAATGAGGATACCTGTGCTAGATGATGACCTAGTAGTCTTTAATATACTAAAGATCCCAAGTTTGAAGTAATTGTTTATGTGGAAATCTTTTAACACAAGCAAATTCTGATATTGAGTTTGGTTAGGTTTACTTTGTGTATCTTATTACAAAGTCAAAAACTAGAATAGTGCTTCTTATCTGTTAAGTTCTAATGTTTGTAAATCTGATAGATGTACTAAGTATTGATAAGCCTCACTTATCAAAAGAAAAAATAAAGAAAAGAAATAAATATCAGGTATTCCTTTGAGATCTAGAGAAAAATGTATGTGGAAGGGAAGACCCAAGTGCATTGCTGGTATTAAGTAATATGCATTAGAAAAGCAAAATAAAATTTTTTTGGTGATTTTTCACATTCTCTGATTACTGAAGAAATACTCTGATAATAGCATAAATTTTGATAAGCAGTCATGACTTACTTACACTGAGAAGCCACTGTAAAAGGGAATTTCAAAAGATGCATAAAATGAGCACAAAGCAGTTGAGGTGGACTCATGCATGAACTTATTCTATAGTAGACTTCAGACTAATGACAGATTTTAAGCAAAGTTCTTAGTTATACCTTATTTCTGAGATGTATTGAAGTGAATCAGACTTTACTCTTTGTCTAATATTTAGCTTAAAGCACACACTTACACTCCATATGAATGATGAAAATTACTGTGGTGATCAATGTTATTTTAGATGAACAGTTTAAGTGTCAGTTGCATAAATTCTGAGGACAAGTTCTGATAGAAGTTCTGATGATTAAGTTCTGTTGAAACCATATCAGTATTTGTGTGAAGAATTACAGAAATAAACATTCACTTTTTGAGTTAAGAAGCCATATTCTGATGACTTTTAAGTTCTGATAAAAATCAAGTTCTGATGCTGACCTGGTAGTATTTATTTACTTGATTTATTTTTTGTCAATACTTCAACGGTTATATTTTATCAGAATATTGGTTTATGTGAGATAAAGACAGTAATAATCATTTGTTTAGTGGGAACAGTTTTTTTTTGAAAAACTGCATGTACATCATTACTTATTTCCCGTGCCCATTAACTTTTTGTCTTAACTACTGCATGCCTGACAGGTGTAACGTCTGTTCCACTTCTAAATAATTGTTGACACGTGGGGTGTCTAAGTAAAAGAGATAAAAGATTTTCAAATCTTTTATTTGCATTTCTATTCTATTTACTCTCTCTCTTTTTCTTATTCTCTCATATTTTCTGACGGTTTACTATACAGACATTTTATCAAACACTTTTCAGGCATTCTAACTTCTCACCTATTTTCAATGGCACCTAGGGATATAATCATTAATGGAACAAAGTTCGTCCCCAACAACTATGCTGCCATTCTCAATAAGAGTGAAGCTCCTTCGAAACTTCATTTTATTCAGGATTTCTTATCTCATAGTGAAATTGGGTTCGCATTGACACAGCCATCCAGTATATCTGGAACTCAAGTTCTGACATTCTGGCGTACTGGACATTATGATGATGGTGGTAAAAATGGGACTCCAAGCATCATATTTACAGCAAGTGAGGTTGAGTATGTTGTTACTCCGGGAGCAGTTCGAAAAGCTCTACACTTACCTGAATCCTGTCAATTCAGTTCTGCTGTGGAGGAGCCTTTGCTACACTAAATGATGGCTAATCTTGGATATAAAAAGAGTTTGGCTAAGATGGGTCAACTCAAACGCCCATATATTCGAAGGGAATGGAGCTTCTTCTTCAATTGCATCACAAAGACGTTTGCCAACAAATGCTCAAATTTTGATGCCATTCCCATTCTGACACAACAAATTGGGTATGCACTCATAAACCAGTCTCATTTTGATTATGCAAAGACTGTGTTATGTTTTATAGGAGATAAAATGAAAGAGGACAGGAATGTAGTTTACTTTGCTAGGTTCTGTCAGTTAATTTACAATTACTGTACATCCGATGAACCACAACTAGCAGGTGAAATCATAGAACCTTTTAGGTTAGAAAAAAGGGCTTTTACTGATCTTTTATCTACTGACAACAAGAAGGGAGTTTTGAGACCCCTTAGAATTCCTTTATCAGTAAAGCAAGCTCTGGTAAATGCTGATTATGCATCCTATTCATTACTATATCTTGATGTCCACCCACCAACACACAACAACCATCAGAACCAACCACCACCCAAACACAGCAACCACATACATCAGCACATGCCAATCAACCATTAGCACCTACAGTGCAGCCTTCTTCTTCTAGAGCAAAGAGGACTAAGATAGTACCTCAGTCACAGCAGAAAAGAAGGAGGATGATTCTGAGAGATGAATCAGAAGATGAGGCACAGGTTCAACCATCAGAACCTATTGTGAAAGCAGCTGAGGAAGTGTCTCCTCAGAAAACAAAGGAAACCGGGAGTTCTAGGCCCCTCAAGAGGCTTAGAAAGATAAATTCTGATGACAAAGCTCCCAAAGTCTCTCCACCCTTGAAGAGATTGAAGAAACAAAGAGCTAACAGGGACATAGTTGATTCAGATTCAGAGGATGTGGAAGCAGCAGCTAAAGAAGGGGATCAGGAATCTCTGATCCCAAAGGAGCCAATTGTGATTAAATCCCTTCCATCTACACAACCAGAATTTGCTGAAGCCACTGAATCTACACCTCCACAATCTCCAATTCAAGAGCCAGAGACTACTACATCACTAATGTCGACACCTCTTGTGTCTCCTATCATTGAACAAGTACATGCTGAAGACCCAGGTACAAGTGCTGAAATAGATATTCACAACTTGGTTGTGCCTGAGGTTCTGTACTTAGAAGCTCCAACCATTCTTCAACATACTCCACCAACAATACCAATTTTAGATGCTGATTTTAATGCAGATATTCCAACAACTCCTCTTCTGAATCTAGATGATGAAGATCAGATATTAGGTTAGCATCAGAATTTGGATGTTGATCAGAACTTAGAGGATTATTTTGAAACCTCTATAGCATCACACACTATCATTTTATCAGAGGAAGCTGATTCTGCAGGCTCTGTAACTTCTGATGCTGCAAATACTGACAATACTGGTGAAGCTGCTACAAATCTATATGCTGATGCAGCTGGTCCTTCAGGACATGTACCTCAACAAGTTCTAGGCAAAGCTGATCTAATCAAGAACTTTGTTAGAGAGGATGCATCAGTTCCTTGGAATGAAATTCCAAGAGGAAAAGAATGGATCAAGGAGTGGAACAAAGTTGATTTCATTCCTACTACAAATATTCTTGCTGAGCACCTGGCTAAAGTTGATGAGATGCTGGTGAATGATGACTTCAAAGAACAGCTCAGAGTTACTGCATTGAGTACCAGGCACCTTCAAGGTCAACACTCAATAACTCAAGCCAAGGTGAACAAAATTCAAGAAACACTGATTCAGCAAGACATGAATGTCAAATTGGAAAAGAACAGGTTTTTTAAGCCAGCCTTTGACCGCATTGGGTATATAGAAAAGACTCAAGAAAAGCAGCAAGCTCAAATATATGATATTTTAAAGAATCAAGCTGCTCAACAAGATCAACTCAATGAAATCCAAAACTCTGTGGAATTGCTTGTCTCTCTCCTTCTACCAGATGATGCCAAAATGGGGGAGAAAGTGATTAAGTCCAAATGCAAAATTGATCAACCACTGAAGGGTAAGGATGATGATAATGAAGACCAGGGAAACTCTGAAAGGGGTAGAGGTCATGGTCTAGGCAAAGGTTCTTCATCTAGGAAAGCAGGAACTTCTACACATAGATCAAGCTCTGATGCTGATAAAAGAATAAGTTCTGATTAAGCCTGATGTTCTGATACAGGGTGAAAGTCAAGAATCACAAAAATTTATGCAGACACTGAAGCTTAAGGGGAAGGAAACAACAGTCTACTATCAAGACCCCAAGTTACAGAAGTTGGATGAAGAAATTTCAAAAAGACTATTTCTCAAAGATAATCCAGGAATGGACTTTGAAAGTCTGAAGAAAGAAGAAGCCAAACTTAAAGCAGAAAATGTCAAATCCAAGTCTAAAGCTTCTATTACTGCAAAGAAACCTCCAAAGCCTAAGGGCATTGTGATTAAAGAGAAAACAAACTCTGAGGTAACCAAATCTGAATCCAAAGCCAAATAACAAGTAGAGGTAGATCCAAGGTTCAAGGGCAAAGCAAAAGTTGATGAACCTGTAAAGATATATATGTCAATTATGGATCTGGAAGCAAAGGATGATGAAAATACTAGTATGATTTTGAAGAAGAAGAAGAATATTCAAGCAACCTCTGACAGAGCTCATGTTGTTCAAGATCAGGACTTAGTAAATTCTGATAAGACAATGAAGCAAGCAACCTCTGAAAAAGCTCAAGTTATCCTGATATCAGAAGATAAAGGAAAGGAAACCTCTGACATTGCTCATGTTAAACCTTCAAAAATTCTACTACCTGCATTTACTAAAGCTCAACAATCTACTCAACCTTTGAAGACTACATCAAGTGGTTTTGAAGCAAGAGTTATTCGAGGAAAGGAAGCTAGAGATAAATCAGGATTGGGTAGTTCTAAAGAAAAAAGAGTAAATAATACTACCTCTGATCCAACCTCTTTGAGTGAACCAGGAGTGGGAACAACTCCTGAAAGATTAAATCAACTGGAGTCTGTACAAATGGTCTACCACTCTGTGCTAAAAGAAGATATCATGTTATATTTCATGATAGATGGGAGGGTATTCCAGATTAGAAAGGATGCTATTCGTTTGAAGTACTTTGAAGAATTGCAACATGTGCTATTTCTACTTCAAGTGAAGAACAGATCAACAGATGGTGCTTCCAAATACATAAGGTCTAATATTGAAACACAGAAGAAATTATACTCTGTAAAGTCTAATAAACCATACTATCCTAAGTACAGAGCTCACAATGGAGAACTAGTTGAGATGAAGCCTAATACTGCTAAAATCACTACATTTCTTGGTATTAAGGGTCTTGAATTCAATCTAGAGTCTGATAAAGCCTATGTCATCAGACTGGATCAGGAAATAAGGAAAGCAAAGATTAATGATCTCAGGGCTGCTATCTTTCAGACAGGTGAAGATACAGTTGAACTTAAAGATGCAAAAAGGAGGATGCAGAATGAACTTGAATACGCTGAGAGAACTCTGTTGAAGAACTATCTCAGAACAATTCCTGACATTAGAGAGATCACACACTGAAGCCAAGTCAAGGACTACAACTGTTAAATTCTGAAGGATATACAGGTTAAAGCTGATATCAGACTTTAAGGATGGTAAAAGCTCCAAAGACTGTGAGTTGTAGTTATTTAGTCAAATTCTCATATGCATTTGTACTTGATGTTTTTGACATCATCAAATATCTATTGAACTTGTATATTATGCTAATTTACAAGTTGGGGGAGATTGTTAGTGTAAGTCATATGTCATAGCCTATTTGTATATTCGAGGATTCAACTCAACTCAAATAAGAATGAAATAAGTAAATAGTGGATCTACCGTCAAAAGAGATCTCACAGAGTAATATCTGTCAAAGGATTCAGAAACAAGGTTAATCTACAGACTTGAGGAATTAATTCACTGGAAGAAGTTCAAGAAATTGATCATGCCTCAGTGATATAAATCAAGAGTGTGGATTTAATCAAGTGACAGAGATCTCGTCAGAGTATCATTAATTACAAGGATTTAATCTGAAGAAAATCAAAGTATCAAAGCCAAGACATGAAGAAATGTCACGGAAGTTAGTCACTCATGAACCAGACAGTACATCGAGTGTCAACGTTGAAGTGGTGGAATTGATTCATAATTCTCAGTGATTTTTAGAAGATATTCAGAAGATTGGTTGCTGCTCAGGGTTAGTATTAATTCTCTATTAATTAATTAAGTCATATAATTTAATTAAGAAAATAAATTATATCTGCAAAGATTAATTTATTTGATTAATTAAATTAATTGATTAATTAATTCAGAATTAATATTAAGGTTTTTCAGAATTTTTAATTGGTTAAAATCTGTTTTAATTCCAAAAAGACAACTGATTGTATTAGTATGACAATCGGTATGACAATCAATAGTCATACCGAAAGTCATGTTAATTCAGTTGATTGTCTTACCAGAATTATTATTAGATTAAAATCACTTATTAATTCAGCAAAAACAATCTGCTTGAACTACTATGACAATCGGTATGACAATTGATTGTCATACCGAAAGTCTTGCTAGTTCATTCTGATTGTCTTGCTAGTTCTAAGGATAGTCCTACCGATTGTCTTGCTGAGCTCAGGATTGTCTTGCCAGGTCAATTCTATTCTGTTGATTAAAAAGAAGCAGACAAGCAGCAGTTCACTACAACTCAATCATCCAACAAACAAAAAACAAGAACACAGTAGCCGCAGCAAATATTTCATTTTTCATCTGCTTATTTCAAAGATCAATTTCTAGATTGCAAAGTTAAATCCAATCAACTAGAAATCTTTATCTTGTTCTTGTGTAACAATCTAGCGGATCAAAATCCCTAGAACTTAATCTCAAATCGCGTTTAGCATTTGATTCTAATTATTGCAAAAATAGAAAAAGTTCATGTCAAATTTATTCTAGATTTGTGATAATTGATTTGAGATTAATTCCTTGTAATCGATACAGTTGTTGTAACACCCTTCAAGTTTAATAATATTCTTATTTAACTTGAATTTTGTTTCACTTTTTTTATTCCGCATTTATTCGATTATTTGATACTGTTTGTATTCAACCCCCCCTTCTACAAACACATTGGGACCTAACAATTGGTATCAGAGCATTCTGATTAACGAACAAATCAAGATCCTAGACTTTTGTGATTTTTCAACTCCTTGAATTTTTATTCATTCAAAAATTCATAATGACTTCACAAAAAGTTGGAACCGTTAAAATTCCACAATTTGATAAAGAGAATTATATTATGTGGAAGAAGAAGATGCTCTTGTTTTTACAAGTGGCAAATCCCAAATATTCAAACTTGTTAAAGAAGGGGATAAAAACTCCGATGGTTATTGAACCGGAGGTGATAGTAGATGATGTTGTGATCACCAAAGCCAGAACCTATCCTAAAGATCCTGAAGATTTTACTCATGATGAAAAGGAAGAAGCCTCCTTGGATGTCAGCCTTCAATTAATTTTAATTGATTCCCTTGATCCCTTGATGAACAGACATGTGATGAACTGTAAAAATTCCAAACACATGTGGGAAACTATTGAGGTGATCAATGAAGGCACAGAGGAAGTTAGGGAGAACAAGTTGGAGATCCTAACCTCTGAGTATGAATATTTTAAATCAAATCCAGGAGAAGGAATTACTGAAGTGTTTGAGAGGTACAATGCGTTGATCAACAACCTGAACATAAATGGGAAATATTATTCAATCAGGGAGGTCAATAAAAAGTTCCTTTTAACACTGCCAACTCATCTTGAACATAGAATCACTGCCATTAGAGAAGCCAGAGATCTGAGTGAGATTTCTTTGGACAGGCTCTATGGAGTGTTAAAAACCTATGAGTTGGAGCAGATTCAACAGAAGGAAGTCTACGGGAAGGATAGAATGGTCAGCACATCTACTGCACTTGTACCTGAAGGTCAACAACAACAGCAATCTCAACAATTGGAGAGAATGGTACAGTGTTCCAAGGCTGAGGAAAATATGTTAGTAGCAGAATATGATCCTCCTACTACAAATCAATCAAGTGATGATTTTTATTCCTTGGAAGAGCTGGAGCAATTGGAAGACGAGTCAATGGCCCAAATTGTCAAGAGATTCTCCCATGTCAGATTCAGGAGGAATCCCAAGCTTAAGTACAAGTCCAACTACAACAAATTCCAGAAAGGTGGATCTTCATCCTCTAACACCAGCAGTGGTGGGTACAAAACATGGATGGTTGATCGAAGCACCATTAGATGCTATAACTGCAATGAGTTGGGACACTTTGCCACAGAATGTAGGAAGCCAAAGCAAGTAAGAAAGAACTCTGAAAGGGCTTATCTGGCAAAGGGAAGAAGCTGGGATGATACTGACAGTGAAGATGAAGAAGAAGGAAATCTTGCTCTTATGGCTATTGATGGAAAAGCTTCATCATCAAGAATAGAGGTAAAACTTTCTGATGCTGAAATGGTTTATCATCTAAGAGGTAACTTAGATTGTGCACGTCGTGATAATGAACTGTTAAGTTTACAGATCACAGACCTTAAGAAAGAGGTCAATGAATTAAGACTTGTGCACATTAATCAAGACAAATTAAAAGAACAGGTATCTTTTCTAGAGAATAGAGTTGAGTGTTATAGAAAACTTGAAACTATTCTCAAAGACAAGATCACCGGTCTTGAGACTAAGGTTAGAGCCTACTTCAATTCTTGTTCGAAGGCTAAAGAGTTCTACAGTAAGCAAGCTGTTAATCAAACATCTGGAATAGGTTATGATTACAATGCTGCTATTGGAGAATTAGGCATAAACTCCCCTCCTCATGTCTGTGCTAAAGGGAGGGAAGTACCACATGTGCTTAAGGGTGTTGATGAACCCCTCTATAAAGCATCAATTGCTGAACCATTTGATGCGACCTCTTCTGTTATTCAAGAAGAAATACGTGCTGAGGATCATGCTTATGAGAAGATTGTTTCCAAGTCAAGTGAGTCAAAAGTTCCAGTCAAAATTGTGAAAGCAACTGAGACTAACTCAGACACACATGAGTTGGATAACAATAATGCCATGTCTACCATGCATAAATTACCTGCTGTTAATCTCTCTCATAAAGCATGTGCTGTTGCTAATTGTATGTCTTGTGCTTTTAATATGATGTATGCTTATTTTAATGGTAAGCATGTGTCTAATGATAAGACTACTCCTCGTCAGCATGTGAATAACAAGAAGCATGATAGGTCTAAGACTGCTAGTCCTTCTAAGGCTAGAAAGGAGACATTTGTGCCTAAGCTTAAACAGAAATTTGTTAAGGCTGTTTATAAGGTCAAATGTTCAGTCATTGAGAAAGTTGAGACCATTAAAATTAAAAATGTTATTTTGACTGACAAAGGACAATTCTACAAGTATGCCGGGCCCAACCAAGTTTGGGTTCCGAAGAAGGTCTAATCCATTTGTAGTGCAGGGCATTAAACAGGTGAAACCGGGAGTGTGGAGTCTTGACAGTGGATCATCAAGACATATGACCGGAGATAGAGCCCTGCTATCAAATGTGGATTGAGAAAGCTGGCCCCCTGGTTACCTTTGGAGATAACAACAAAGGTTTATCTGAGGGATATGGCTGTTTGCAAGCTGGGAATGTCATCATTGTAATTTTGTATATTATGCTAGGTTATTATCAGGAAGCAGTATCCAACATATAGCACCAGTGACGAGACTTGGGAATATTACGACATATCAAGCACCTGCTGCACATTACGCTTGAAATTGTACTCTAGTAAGATGTGTACAAGTGTACTCCTGGTTGGTGAGTTAAAAGAGGAAGTCAGTGCACCACAGTTTATGGACTTTGCAGCTGCAGATCTATTGGACTATGCAATCTCTTCTTCACAATCTCACTTCAGGTTGGTATGAACTAGTATACTGCTCAAGCAATCGTCAAGGACATGGTATGGCACTCTAACAGAAGTTATAATTTTATATGAATAAGTAGAGTCGTCATATTAATAACTATCTTATCAATAGGCACAATCATATTGTTTTATATGTGCAGTGGTATATTGATTATGCAACATAACAATTAGTATCTAAAGTACTTGACAAGTATCGGTCAATGATATGTTGTTAACATTATGTTGCAGATATTTGTAAGCTTTTGACATGAATGAGAATTACTTAGACTTTACCCTAAGTGATCAATGTTTTATCAAAAACTCATTCATATTGAAAAAAAAAATCAAACTTCTTTCTACATTAGTGATTTCTTATTTCATGTAAAATCCTTTGAAATTACTATTGTAAATCATTTTCTCTCTATTACCATATGTTCTGTGTTACAGGTTCAGTCTCCAATGACTTTCTTTCATTGACAGTCATGAGGTTGAAAACCCACAACATCTATCCCAGACTGTAAAGACAAACACAGAAACAGAACCAACCAACACTCTCTTACCACTAAATGTAGTATGAATGAGCGTGAGGGAGATAGTGCCTTAGTGCACCACATAAGGAAGGTTCTGTAGTCAACCCAGTAGCTCTGTCTCCTACATAGATGAGTAGCATTTAAACCGAGACAACTGCTAGCCCCCATACATCTTCTCAAAAAGATGTAATGGCTGAAAAGGCACAAAAACAGTTACTAGATTCATTCTCTCAACAGGGTGCGTCTATTGAATTTTGCCTGTCGGCCAAGGCATCCGATGTAGTGTCACCACTTCAAATATAAACAATTCTTGATGCACAAGGAAAGTTTACACACACAAAGGATGAGTTGACGGAAACAAGAGTTTCGACCATTTTAAGGTCAGATTCGATTGTTCAAGGTTCGTTAGTGGACCAATTGCCTTTACAGGTGTTAGGAGAGGATACTGATCCAAAAGCCATATGTCAGTGGTCAGTGTCTACCTCCCCAGGCTTAAATCCCCTGGATGCATCTGCGGATAGTGGATCTGACATAGGTGCAGATCGACAACTTGTTGGCAATGATTCAGATATTACCTGATAAGTCACAAGGAAATGTCTTCACAGACATTAGAAGGGAACTTTGATCTTTATGCTAAATTCGTTGGATCATTGTTTACCTTCCCAGAATTCAAATCTGGAACCCTAAAAGGGAAACTAGCAACTTGTAGATTATGACTCAGATTCATCTGACAAGTTTAACAAGGATGGGGATTTGCGAACTCCCATTGCACCACCTGTGACCTCCTTAAGGATTACTAAGGTAATTTTCCTTGCAGGTACAGCTGGATTATGGAGCTATGAAAGAAGAGTGATATACTTGTGAGAATGAGTGTAAACACGAGTGGAGAGAAGAGTGAAACACATGTGAGGTACACTAAATAGAATCACACACTCACAGTGAGGAAGAAAGAGAAACTTCTTGTTATTTCTTTTCCAACTAAGTGAAATATGAGAACTCCTTCAGACGACGGCATACATTCCTTCTTTAAGGGGGAGATAAAAGCTTAAGTAATAGTTTGGAGGATTCCTCAACTAAGGGGGAGAAATAGCAGGGAGGAAGAAAAAGATCATATGTACACTACACCACACCATTGTTGTTTATAACTACGGATCCTATTGTACGGGAGAGGTGGTAAACACAAGGTGATTTTCTAGTAAGGGAAGAAGCTGTTTTCAAAAGGGGAGTACCATTGGTTTTTATCTGCGGATCCTATTGTACGGGAGAGGTGGTAAACGAAGGTGATCTTCTTTAATCAGTTGATTCTCATAGGGGGAGAAGCAAGAGAGATATGGGCTTCTCAACAGGAAATGTGGTTGTACAGATGAAGATGGAACTACTTGAAGATATGTTCAGTCTAGAGGAACATCTACTTGGAATCTGGAAAATGTTAAATCTAGTCCAGAACTTTTCTACTATTTACTTTGTATTTCTTTTTATATCTTTTTCTTATTTGTTAGTTGAGTTATCCGCTAGGTATTTGTGTGTTATTGTCTAACAAACAAATAGGGGGAGATTGTAAGTCATATGTCATAGCCTATTTGTATATTCGAGGATTCAACTCAACTCAAATAAGAATGTAATAAGTAAATAGTGGATCTACCGTCAAAAGAGATCTCACAGAGTAATATCTGTCAAAGGATTCAGAAACAAGGTTCATCTACAGACTTGAGGAATTAATTCACTGAAAGAAGTTCAAGAAATTGATCATGCCTCAGTGATATAAATCAAGAGTGTGGATTTAATCAAGTGACAGAGATCTCGTCAGAGTATCATTAATTACAAGGATTTAATCTGAAGAAAATCAAAGTATCAAAGTCAAGACATGAAGAAACGTCACGGAAGTTAGTCACTCATGAACCAGACAGTACATCGAGTGTCAACGTTGAAGTGGTGGAATTGATTCATAATTCTCAGTGATTTTTAGAAGATATTCAGAAGATTGGTTGCTGCTCAGGGTTAGTATTAATTCTCTATAAATTAATTAAGTCATATAATTTAATTAAGAAAATAAATTATATCTGCAAAGATTAATTTATTTGATTAATTAAATTAATTGATTAATTAATTCAGAATTGATATTAAGGTTTTTCAGAATTTTTAATTGGTTAAAATCTGTTTTAATTCCAAAAAGACAACTGATTGTATTAGTATGACAATCGGTATGACAATCAATAGTCATACCGAAAGTCATGCTAATTCAGTTGATTGTCTTACCAGAATTATTATTAGATTAAAATCACTTATTAATTCAGCAAAAACAATCTGCTTGAACTACTATGACAATCGGTATGACAATTGATTGTCATACCGAAAGTCTTGCTAGTTCATTCTGATTGTCTTGCTAGTTCTAAGGATAGTCCTACCGATTGTCTTGCTGAGCTCAGGATTGTCTTGCCAGGTCAATTCTATTATGTTGATTAAAAAGAAGCAGACAAGCAGCAGTTCACTACAACTCAATCATCCAACAAACAAAAAACAAGAACACAGCAGCCGCAGCAAATATTTCATTTTTCATCTGCTTATTTCAAAGATCAATTTCTAGATTGCAAAGTTAAATCCAATCAACTAGAAATCTTTATCTTGTTCTTGTGTAACAATCTAGCGGATCAAAATCCCTAGAACTTAATCTCAAATCGCGTTTAGCATTTGATTCTAATTATTGCAAAAATAGAAAAAGTTCATGTCGAATTTATTCTAGATTTGTGATAATTGATTTGAGATTAATTCCTTGTAATCGATACAGTTGTTGTAACACCCTTCAAGTTTAATAATATTCTTATTTAACTTGAATTTTGTTTCACTTTTTTTATTCCGCATTTATTCGATTATTTGGTACTGTTTGTATTCAACCCCCCCTTCTACAAACACATTGGGACCTAACAATTGGTATCAGAGCATTCTGATTAACGAACAAATCAAGATCCTAGACTTTTGTGATTTTTCAACTCCTTGAATTTTTATTCATTCAAAAATTCATAATGACTTCACACAAAGTTGGAACCGTTAAAATTCCACAATTTGATAAAGAGAATTATATTATGTGGAAGAAGAAGATGCTCTTGTTTTTACAAGTGGCAAATCCCAAATATTCAAACTTGTTAAAGAAGGGGATAAAAACTCCGATGGTTATTGAACCGGAGGTGATAGTAGATGATGTTGTGATCACCAAAGCCAGAACCTATCCTAAAGATCCTGAAGATTTTACTCATGATGAAAAGGAAGAAGCCTCCTTGGATGTCAGCCTTCAATTAATTTTAATTGATTCCCTTGATCCCTTGATGAACAGACATGTGATGAACTGTAAAAATTCCAAACACATGTGGGAAACTATTGAGGTGATCAATGAAGGCACAGAGGAAGTTAGGGAGAACAAGTTGGAGATCCTAACCTCTGAGTATGAATATTTTAAATCAAATCCAGGAGAAGGAATTACTGAAGTGTTTGAGAGGTACAATGCGTTGATCAACAACCTGAACATAAATGGGAAATATTATTCAATCAGGGAGGTCAATAAAAAGTTCCTTTTAACACTGCCAACTCATCTTGAACATAGAATCACTGCCATTAGAGAAGCCAGAGATTTGAGTGAGATTTCTTTGGACAGGCTCTATGGAGTGTTAAAAACCTATGAGTTGGAGCAGATTCAACAGAAGGAAGTCTACGGGAAGGATAGAATGGTCAGCACATCTACTGCACTTGTAGCTGAAGGTCAACAACAACAGCAATCTCAACAATTGGAGAGAATGGTACAGTGTTCCAAGGCTGAGGAAAATATGTTAGTAGCAGAATATGATCCTCCTACTACAAATCAATCAAGTGATGATTTTTATTCCTTGGAAGAGCTGGAGCAATTGAAAGACGAGTCAATGGCCCAAATTGTCAAGAGATTCTCCCATGTCAGATTCAGGAGGAATCCCAAGCTTAAGTACAAGTCCAACTACAACAAATTCCAGAAAGGTGGATCTTCATCCTCTAACACCAGCAGTGGTGGGTACAAAACATGGATGGTTGATCGAAGCACCATTAGATGCTATAACTGCAATGAGTTGGGACACTTTGCCACAGAATGTAGGAAGCCAAAGCAAGTAAGAAAGAACTCTGAAAGGGCTTATCTGGCAAAGGGAAGAAGCTGGGATGATACTGACAGTGAAGATGAAGAAGAAGGAAATCTTGCTCTTATGGCTATTGATGGAAAAGCTTCATCATCAAGAATAGAGGTAAAACTTTCTGATGCTGAAATGGTTTATCATCTAAGAGGTAACTTAGATTGTGCACGTCGTGATAATGAACTGTTAAGTTTACAGATCACAGACCTTAAGAAAGAGGTCAATGAATTAAGACTTGTGCACATTAATCAAGACAAATTAAAAGAACAGGTATCTTTTCTAGAGAATAGAGTTGACTGTTATAGAAAACTCAAAACTATTCTCAAAGACAAGATCACCGGTCTTGAGACTAAGGTTAGAGCCTACTTCAATTCTTGTTCGAAGGCTAAAGAGTTCTACAGTAAGCAAGCTGTTAATCAAACATCTGGAATAGGTTATGATTACAATGCTGCTATTGGAGAATTAGGCATAAACTCCCCTCCTCATGTCTGTGCTAAAGGGAGGGAAGTACCACATGTGCTTAAGGGTGTTGATGAACCCCTCTATAAAGCA
Organism: Apium graveolens; assembly: GCF_009905375.1. Taxonomy (NCBI): domain Eukaryota; kingdom Viridiplantae; phylum Streptophyta; class Magnoliopsida; order Apiales; family Apiaceae; genus Apium; species Apium graveolens. The sequence goes on from NC_133655.1 coordinate 209,569,508, forward strand.
TCAATTGCTAAACCATTTGATGCGACCTCTTCTGTTATTCAAGAAGAAATACGTGATGAGGATCATGCTTATGAGAAGATTGTTTCCAAGTCAAGTGATTCGAAAGTTCCAGTCAAAGTTGTGAAAGCAACTGAAACTAACTCAGACACACATGAGTTGGATAACAATAATGCCATGTCTACCATGCATAAATTACCTGCTGTTAATCTCTCTCATAAAGCATGTGCTGTTGCTAATTGTATGTCTTGTGCTTTTAATATGATGTATGCTTATTTTAATGGTAAGCATGTGTCTAATGATAAGACTACTCCTCGTCAGCATGTGAATAACAAGAAGCATGATAGGTCTAAGACTGCTAGTCCTTCTAAGGCTAGAAAGGAGACATTTGTGCCTAAGCTTAAACAGAAATTTGTTAAGGCTGTTTACAAGGTCAAATGTTCAGTCATTGAGAAAGTTGAGACCATTAAAATTAAAAATGTTGTTTTGACTGACAAAGGACAATTCTACAAGTATGCCGGGCCCAACCAAGTTTGGGTTCCGAAGAAGGTCTAATCCATTTGTAGTGCAGGGCATTAAACAGGTGAAACCGGGAGTGTGGAGTCTTGACAGTGGATCATCAAGACATATGACCGGAGATTAATTCCTTGTAATCGATACAGTTGTTGTAACACCCTTCAAGTTTAATAATATTCTTATTTAACTTGAATTTTGTTTCACATTTTTTATTCCGCATTTATTCGATTATTTGGTACTGTTTGTATTCAACCCCCTTCTACAAACACATTGGGACCTAACAGTTAGATATATTTGTGATGTCATGTCTAATAGTGATTTGTGTTTAGTTTTCAGATCTTGACTAATAGGACAAATCAGGACTTAACTGGAAATCAGTACTTATACTGAAGTCAGAGCTTAAGATATCAGAACTTAAGTTATCAGAACTTAAGATATCAGAAGATATTTATCAGGAGATAATATCAGGACTTAAGAAGACATTCAGATAAGGAAGGCGGCTGATTGAAGGAAAGAAGATTAAGACAAACACAAGAAGAGATATGCATGGAGAAGAATTCTATGAAGAATAGAAGACTTGGAGGAAAAGATAACTAATTGATATATTTTAGGATGCAGACTTATATTCGATATCAATTAGAAGATTATCTTGTAACTGTGTGTCTATATAAACACAGCTAAGGGTTTACACTATATGTGTTATCTTAATCGAGAATATTATTTATTGTAACCCTCTCGTGATATTTGTTCGTCACTGAGAGAGAACGGTCCCATTATAATACTATTTTATTAATAAGATTATTCTGTGTTTCATACTTGTGTTATTAATTCGATTTGATTGTGGTATTCACTGTATTCAACCCCCTTCTACAGTGTGTGTGACCTAACATAATATTAAATAAAATTATACAATTGAACCAATCATAAATCAAAAATAAAAATAAATTATGTACAATTAGTTGTATGTGCAGCCTCGGATTAAACTAAAATAATAAAAACCGATAAAAATCTGAAAGCAAATTCGTTTGGTTGATATAATGTCATCAGGCTAAAATAAAAAAATAAACGAGTTAAAACAAAACAAATTGAAAGCAAATTCGTTTGACAAATATAATAATGCCATTAGACTAGAATAAAATTATACATATTATCAAATCATTCTAAAATATAATAATATTCATTCAGGGCTAAAATGAAATTAAACAAAAATCTAATATAATTAGTTGAATTTGGTTTACATAGTCTGATACTAAAACCAAGATTTGCTACATCTGGGTAAAATAATATAATAAATACTATCGATCTAGCTAAAAAAATATTTTATCAAACCGGGTTATAACACAATGCGTTGGTCGATATAATGCATCAGAATAAAACAAAATATGTTATCTATTCGTCTTAAAATAATATAATATATAACCAGTTTTAAAGTAAAATTAAAAATAAACTAAATGTAATTAAATGGTTGATATAACGGGCCTAAGGCTATAACAAAATAATGTACACTAAAACTAAAATTAAATTCAAACTAGTGGTAATTTTTATATTATTAATCCGTGTTAAAATAAAATTAATGTATACGTAATTCGTTATTAGGTATAATGTATGCTTGCGATTGTGGGATAAGTGGGATCCGACCGTAATAGCCGAAATATTAAAAAGTTGATTGCAGGTATGTGTGTAAAAGGTTTGGGTTTATATAATTACAGGTTTTTTTAATTTATGTAATATCTAAATTTTTTTCCTTAAAATGAAAATAGAGATAATTCCTTAGTCAATATAATTGCGTTGAACTAAAATTAATCAATACATGTTATTCATCTGGGCTAAAAAAATTTATATAATTGATTCATGATAAATCAAAATTAAAATAAGAAAATAACTATACCAGTTTTATTCGGGTTAACATAAATTTTTTATTATTGATACATAAAAATTTTATCAGTGATCCGTGTTTAAACAAATTAAACTAAAATAAATTTGAATACAATTAGTTAAATTTGTTCGGTATACCAAAGTAAAGATAATTTGTTCACCATTAATGTGAGCTAAAATTTGTCTTTTAATTAAAACGTAATTATCCTGTATAAACACAACTATGAATTTCAACAAAACTAAATCTTGCAATTAGTGATATTTCTTTAAAAACTAAAATTTCATTAAATTATACACATGCATATTTAAAATAATTATCAATTTAATAAATTTCACCGTATTTTTCTAAATCTCCCAGCGATAAATTCACATACCATATGTGCTGTATTTCGACATGATTTAAAAAAACTATTTTGGTTTTTAACTTTAATTATAAGGGAGTTTCTATTGAAGTAAACTCATATATCTATCTATCTATCTATACTATTATATAAAAGATGAAATGTTGAAAATTTTGGTAGCCTGTTTTTTTGTACATGCTAAATTACTTAACTGCCCCAACTTAATAATGTTTAAAATTAAATTTATTAAACTCAATTAGTAATCAAAGAGGACTATAAGTGTGTTTGGTATTGCTGTTGCAAAGCTTTTCGCTGAAAAGTAGTTAAAAAACTGTTTGGTAAAATTTAAAACTGCTTTTCGGAAAAGTGCTTTTGCCCTAAAGAGAAAGTAAGTCCCCCATGCTTTTAAAAAAAGCTGTTTTTCAGTTGTTGCGGGAAACAAATACTGATTTATGCTGATTTTACCATCAAACCTTACCAAAAGCATTATTATTTTTATTTTTTTGCATCAAAACATATACGTATCAAAAAAATTACCAAACAGTCATCTGATTTTTAAAACAGCACTTTTTTCGACAGCACTTTTCTAATAGCACAACCATTTTTAATAGTAATTCCAAACAGACTTATATTATAATATTCCCAATATATACATATATCATCAGGCAACCAACTCATTCACTGCGTTGCCCTTTGTCCACCAGGATTCGGGATAACAACCGTCAACGATTGATTATCCTCAATTGTGTGAATTCTTATTATAAATTTGAATCTCCTTGCTGATGATATGCCCTTGCTCATGATATGCCCTTACATACGTGTATATTTTTTCCCTTACTTACATGTATCATTGTTATAAAAGTGACTATCATAAAAGATTTTTTTTACATTATTATAAATAAAAAAACTTTAGCGTCTAAATAATATTAATATTTTAAAACCTATAATAACTAAATACGATTATTCTTAATACAAGTAATATATAATGTAGTTATCCAAAATTCTAGTCATCCTCAATTTTATATCTTAATTTATATGTGTATGACAATTTGATTTAAAATGAGCTCATTTATTTTTCAATCAATTTTAATAATAATATTTGCTATAAATTTATTGTAATTATAAAATATGCATGTATAACAAAGAAACAAGTATTAAAATACCCGTACATAGCACGGGATATTGGTAGATTCTTGTTGTTTTTATTAAATTACCTTTATTTGGTTATTTTTAGGTATTAAACCTATTATAATCTTAATTGGTATATAGACCTATTACATTTTTTAACTAAAATACATTACCAAAATAGAGATAATTTGTTATATCGTGTATATGTCTTAGACGAAATATATATACATTATTTGCCAGGGTAAAATAAAATTATATTCTATTTAACCAGACTAAAATAAAACTAAAAATTAAAATATAATTAGTTATTAGTGTGATGATCTCACGATAAAGGAAAATAATATACATTATTCATCCCCGTTAAATTAAAATTTATTATTGAGTCGAGATAAAATAAAATTCAAAATAAGCAAAATATGATTAATGGGACTTGGTCACAACAATATAATGGAAATAGGGACAAAATAAAATAATAAATACAATTAATCAGGATAGTACAAAATTAAACTCGAATATAAGTCGTTGATCGGTATAATGACGTCGGCCTAAAACAAAATTTTATATCATAACTTATATGCGTATGAGTCATTTATTTTAAACATGACCTCATCTATTTTCCAATCAATTTTACTAATAATATTTGCTATAAATATATCGTAATTATAAAATATGCATATATAACAAAGAAACAAATATTAAAATACCGGTACATAGTAGGGGATATCAGTACGATTCATGTTATTTTTGCTAAATTGTCATTTGTACTAAATTACCTTTACTTGGATATTTCAGGTACTATTATTTTAAACCTATTTTAATCTTAATTGATATATAAACCGATTATCTTTTTTAACTAAAACACATTACCAAATAGAGATAATTTGTTATATTGTGTACATGTCTCGGACTAAAAATAATATATATTATTAGACACGGCAAAAAAAATTATATATTATTAAACCGGATTAAAATAAAATTAAAAATTAAAATATAATTTCTTTATTAGTATGATGATATCACGATAAAGGAAAATAATATACTTTATTCATCCATGTTAAAATAAAATTTATTATTGATCCGGGACAAAATAAAATTCAAAGTAAGCTAAATATAATTAATGGGTTTTGGTCATAACAATATAATGGATCTCGAAAAAAATAAAATAATAGATACAACTGATCTGGCTATTACAAAATTAAACTCGAATTTAAATCGTTGGTCGGTATAATAACATCAGCATAAAACAAAATAATATGTATGATTCATCCGGACTAAAATAATATAATATTCAATCGAATTAAAATAAGATTAAAAGAAATTAAATTTTTTAATATTAAAAAAATATGGTACAAACGAAACCGTGAAAATTTTGATATTGTACCTATTTTTTGGTAGTTATTAATTTTGCATAATTACCCTTAATAATATATTTTTATAAAAGTAATTTCATGAAAACGGGTAATTGCCTTATTCATTCAAAACACAATTATTTTTATTTTTCTTAACTAAAACACCATATTTTTTATACATATCATGGGGATTTCTATTTAATAGAATAAGATAAAATTATTGTAATTTGCTAATTACAAACCAAATTACCGTTACTTAATTATATACTTTTATAAAAGTAATCTTTATGAAAAGATTCCATGCACTGTCTAAAAATTTCACTCGTAATTACTTTTTTTAATCATAACACATTACCTTTTTTTATCTTTCTTAACTAAAACACCTTCTTTTCCAGAAAAATCACGGGAACTTCTACTAAGTGGAATAAAATTAAATTATTTTAATTTATTAATAACCAATAAATAATCTTTATAAGGTAAAACACACTTTCTTTTATATTTTCCCAGCAAAACCATTTTTTATCCTAAAAATACACTAAAAATTCTATTTAATAAAGTAAATTAATAACATTATAATTACAAATAACTAACCAAATCCTTTTAGCTAAACCACATTATCTATTACGTATTTTCTAATTAAAATACTTTCATTTTCTAAAAATATCACGAATATATAAATATATATAAATATATATAATCATCGAAATATATTATATAAAGAAAACTATGCTAAAAACATTATAGCCGCAGATAATTTGCTGATTAGTAAAATGATCCTAGCGGGCTAAAATAAAATTATAATTAGACCTTTAGACTACTTTCTTGAAACCAATTTAATATCTATTTGTAGATAAATGTGACGCCCTCAATTTCGGGGTTAGGAAATGAGGACCCACACACCTTTAATCTAATAATTAAATAAGCATAAACCCCGATTAACTACTAACAGGATCAAACAGGATAAAGTATGAGACAAGATTACAACTACCAACCATAAAATATAACTTACAACCCCAAAATTAAATATACATAGTCGATCCCGGCTTGGAACCGACAGATAACTCATTGTATCTTTACAACTCTCTGGCTAAGCGCTTGCTCACTCAAAAACATCACTACCTGCTCTGGCAACCGGAAGCCCTCAACACGATAGGGACCACCAGGTACGCTCTTACGAGCAGTGCGCCTAAGCCTGACCATCTTCTTTCTTAACTGCCATGGTTAGATTAAAACAAAATATATGAGTATAAAACTCAGCAAGTAACTATAAAGCAGTTCTACGATATAAAATCCACAATATACTTTACCAATCTCAGGGCATTCTACTTTATCAGTTCTAGGTGGCAGATTTTTATCTTTCGGGTTATGAAAGGGTTATGAAGGCAAATTTTGGGGCTTTCAAGGAACAAGGCTCAAAGCAGGGTGAAAGCCGACATTCATCACAAATCATTAAAGGATCGCAAATGATATTTCGAATGGAAAGCGACAATCTTTTCATTATATGGAATCAATTATATGATCAACAGAATAAAAATCAGGGTTCACGAGTTATAAGCTGCACCATATCACAATCAACTATTTTCAAAGCAAGATATACCATTTTCATTTTCAAAGAATCAATTACTGGGTAGGAAATTTTAATTCCCTTTTAAAAATCAATATGGAACCCTTGATTGGACCACTCTATCTTTCATTTCATTATAATACGGGTGATCAGCCCGTACCGACCTCCATCCGGTCTTTAAGGTACCAAATGTCATAATTTCAGCCTTAAACTGGACTAGCCCCGCTAGCCTCTTACTATGACTGGACTAGTCCCACTAGCCTCTTACGTCCCAATCCAATCCATCAGGAATTCGTTTGGAAAACCTTGAGTTGGAAAAAGTAGGTTTTCTAAATTCATTTTATAATTACCAAGAATATGAAATCATTCGGACTATTTCAAGTCGAAACTCATTCTTAAATTCAATTTTAAGAAGCCAAAGTTAAAAAAATGAATTCAAGGATATGCAAGGCTCAATTATAAGGATCTTGAATCAATGATAACAAGGTACTCAAGTTAGAAGAATCAGAAATGTTTCAAGGATCAATAGGGAAATAAGAAATCAAGGAATGAAGCATCATTATGTTAGATATATTTGATAATGTCATGACTAATATGATTTATGTTTAGTTTTCAGATCTTACTTAAACAGGACAAATCAGTACTTAACTGAAATCAGCACTTATACTGAAGTCAAAACTTAAGTGATCAGTACTTAAGGTTCAGGAGATATTTATCAGGAGATAATATCAGAACTTAAAGGAAACTTTCAGATAAGGAAGGCGGCTGATTGAAAGGAAAAAAGATCGAGACAAACGTAAGAAGAGATATGCATGCAGAAGGAATTCTATGAAGATTGGAATACTTGGAAGAAAAGATATCTGATTGATATATTTTAGGAAGCAGAATTATATTCCATATCAATTAGCGATTTTCTGGTAACTGTGTGATATATAAACACAGACATAGGGTTTACACTATAAATGTTATCATTATCGAGAATATTATTCATTGTAACCTTAGCAGCTCTCGTGATATTTGTTCATCACTGAGAGATGACAGTTCCATATTGTAACAGAGTTTATTGCATTGAATAAAGTCTGTTTTCTGTTACTTGTATTCGATTTGATTGTGTTATACACTGTATTCAACCCCCTTCTACAGTGTGTGTGACCTAACAAGTGGTATCAGAGCCTATCTGTTAACACATAAACAGTTTAAGATCCAAAAACAATCATGTCTGAAGCAGAAACTTCAACCAAGCCCATCAAAACTGAAGAACCACCAAAGACTCAAATCCATAGTCGATATGAGGCTACTAAAGTTCCCATACCGAAGCCATCTGAATATCCCATATGGAAGGTGAGGATGACTATGTTTCTGGAAGCTACTGATCCAGAATATCTTGACAGAATCCATGAAGGACCTCACAAGCCAACAAAACTCGCTGTTGTAGTTGCAGGTGAAGCAGCAAAGTCTGTACCAAAGGAGAAGAGTGATTACACTGCTGAAGATATCGCTTCAATTGCTAAGGATGCTAAGGTACGACACTTGCTGTATAGTGCCATTGATAATGTAATATCAAACAGGGTAATTAACTGCAAGACTGCAAAGGAGATATGGGATGCCTTGGAGATAAGGTGCCAGGGAACAGATTCAATTATGAAGAACATGAAGACAATACTCACTCAAGAGTATGAACACTTTGACTCAAAGCCTAATGAGTCATTGACTGATTTATATGACAGATTTGTCAAACTCTTGAATGATTTGTCACTAGTTGATAAGGAGTATGATATTGAAGATTCAAACCTTAAATTCCTGTTAGCTCTTCCTGAAAGTTGGGATTTGAAGGCAACAATTATAAGAGAAAACTATAATCTTGAAGAAACAACTCTTGATGAAATTTATGGGATGCTCAAGACTCATGAACTTGAGATGGAACAAAGAAGCAAGAGGAAAGGAGGAAAGTCAATGACAGTTGCTCTTAAGGCTGAAGAAGAATCCCCCAAGGCAGCTACCTCACGGAAAGGCAAGGGAAAAGCGCTCATCACAAAGTCTGATACTGAGTCATCAATTTCTGATAGTGATGATGACTCAGAAACTAAAAGCTTGCCTGTGATGTATGCTGATGAAGAGATGATGAAGCTGTGCGCTCTTATGGTGAAAGGAATCACAAGGATTGCATACAGGAAGTTCAGGAAGTGAAAGAGGTTTTCTAGGAAAGGTGCAAGTTCTGATAAGAAGAATTTCAGAAAATCTGAAGGCAAAGGAGGGAAGACTGACAGAGGAGATTACACAAATGTCAAATGCTACAACTGTGGTGAGAAAGGCCACATATCTCCTGATTGCAAGAAAGTGAAAAGTGACAAAGGCAAGGCTCTTATCACAAAGAAGAAAAGCTGGACAGACACTTCAGATTCTGAAAGTGAGGAGAACTATGCCTTGATGGTAAATGCTGATATGGCAAATACTGATAGCAGTCCCGAAGCTGCTGAGTTAAAGGTACCTCAAACTACTTATGCCTTTCATATTGATGATATTAATGAGTTGAGAAGATATCTTAAAACCATGTTCATTAGTTATAGAGATCAAACTTTAACATGTGAAAGATTAACTTCTGAAAATCTTGCTTATAAAAAGAGGAATGATTATTTAGAAAAAGAGTTAGTCATGTTCCATCAAACTCAGAAAGATAGAGATGATGCTTTCTATGTTAGGGATGAAGTACTTAAAATGAATGAATCTCTAAAAACTGAGCCAGAAAAGGAAAGAGAGATTATCAGGACTTGGACTAACTCTGGCAGAACAACTCAGAATTTTTTAAGTAGTGGAAACTGGAAAGAGGGCTTAGGTTATGGAGATGATAAGAATGATAAAGGAACTGTAGATATTATGCCTATAGTTGTTAAATAAAAGTCAAAGTTAAAACCTGTTAAGTTTGTAGCTGTAAAGTCTGAAACTGAGAAATCAGAAGTTAAAGAGGAATTAACTTCTGACAAACTAAAACAGGAAAAGACAACTGAAGTAAACGTAGGCTTAATGACAAAGAAGCAGCTTAAGCATAAGTTGAAAGATGTAAAGAATATAAATAAGGTAAAGTCTCCTAGGAAAAATAGGAATGGAAAGGAAGGTATAAATAAAAGCAATGATTATAAGCATGTTCCTAATGCTCCTAGAAAAACATGTCATAACTGTGGAAGTTCTAACCATCTGGCTTCTTTTTGCAGGAAGAATAAGAACATAAACTCCTTACCTTCAAAGTCAGGAGTTAAGAGTCAGTCTGTTAGATATAGGCCACAAAATCCTTGTTTTCATTGTGGTAGTTTATGGCATTCCATTTATACTTGTAAGGAATATCATAGTTTGTACTATGATTATTATCAAATAAAACCTTCTTTAAAGAAAGTTAGCATTGTTCCTTCTAGTGTAAGTTCTGATACAAAGTCTGATAGTATAAATGCTAATAAGAAAAATGTTAACATAAACTCTGATGCTAAATCCGCTGCAAATGTTAACAAACTTAATAAGACCACAGGATACAAACAAGTCTGGGTCCTAAAACTAATCATTAGTGGTCTTTGTGATTGCAGGGCAACAAGAAAAACATCCTAGTTCTGGACAGTGGATGTTCTGGACATATGACTGGAAATAAAGCCCTGCTATCAGACTTTGTGAAGAAGGCTGGCCCAAGTGTTTCTTATGGAGATGACACCATTGGAAAAACATTGGGATATGGCAATATCAATCTTGGGAATGTCATCATTAAAGAAGTAGCTCTGGTCTCAGGACTTAAACAAAATCTGTGACAGAGGTTATCATGTGGATTTCTTTGAAGAGCACTGTGAAATTGTAAGCAAATCTACAGGAAAAGTTGTTCTGAAATGATACAGGCATGGTAACATTTATGAAGCCAAGCTTTCAACAAGTACTGATGGGTCTGCAATCTGTCTGGTGAGTAGAGCATCAATTGAAGAAAGCTGGAATTGGCACAAGAAACTCTCTCATTTAAATTTCAACAATATAAATGAACTGGTCAAGAAAGATCTTGTGAGAGGACTGCCAAAGTCAGTATTTGCTCCTGATGGCCTTTGTGATTCTTGTCAGAAGGCTAAACAAAGAAAATCTTCATTCAAGAGCAAGATTGAATCATCAATTCTTGAGCCTTATCACCTACTACATGTTGATCTATTTGGTCAAGTGAATGTCATGTCTATTGCAAAGAAGAAATATGCTATGGTCATAGTGGATGAGTTCACCAGATACACATGGGTGTATTTCTTGCACACAAAAAGTGAAACTGCATCTATCTTGATTGATCATGTCAAGCAACTGGATAAATTGGTCAAAGATTCTGTGAAGATAATAAGAAGTGATAATGGCACTGAGTTCAAGAATTTGACAATAGAAGAGTTCTGCAAAGACCATGGAATCAAGCAGGAATTTTCTGCTCCTGGAACCCCACAGCAAAATGGAGTTGTTGAAAGAAAGAATATAACTCTTATTGAAGCTGCACGAACTATGCTTGATGAAGCAAAGCTACCAACCTATTTTTGGGCTGAAGCTGTGCAGACTGCTTGTTTTACTCAGAATGCAACACTCATTAACAAGCATGGAAAGACACCATATGAGATGGTGAAGAAAAAGAAGCCAAATCTGAAATATTTTCATGTATTTGGATGCAAGTGTTTTGTTCTTAAGACTCACCCTGAACAGCTATCCAAATTTGATTTAAAAGCTGATGAAGGAATTTTTGTTGGATATCCACTTTCCACAAAAGCCTTCAGAGTCTACAATTTAAGAACAAGGGTTGTCATGAAATCTATCAATGTCTTATTTGATGATAAGAAGATTACTGGACTTGAAAATTTCAATGATCATGATCAGCTGAGATTCGAAAATGAAGACTTAAATACTGATACTAAAAATCCTGACAGTCTAAATCCTGATACTGCAAACTCTGATGGATGAAACTCTGATGTTATTGAAACTGTGGTGACTACGCCAAAGGAAGATGCACCTGTGCAGGGGGGCATACTAAAGATACAACCACATCTCAAGAAACATCAGAACATACAACTGGCTCTTCAAGTTCTAATTCATCAAGTTCTGATAAGCCAAGTTCTGATAGTTCTGAAAACTTAAATTCTGAATGATACAACTCAGAGAGCATAGTTTCAGGGGGAGCATCAGAAAATGTTGATGAAGATAGCATGGATCATGGGGGAGCATCCAGTTCTAGAGAAAACCTTCCATCGGCAAGGAAGTGGACTAAATCACATACACCTGACTTAATTATTGGAAATCCTGATGCAGGTGTCAGAACTAGAACAGCTACTTCAAGTGAATGTCTCTATAATTCTTTTCTTTCTCATACTAAACCAAAGAAAGTAGAAGAAGCTCTTCAAGATGTTGATTGGGTACAAGCAATGCAGGAAGAGTTAAATGAATTTGAAAGAAACAAAGTCTGGACCCTAGTGCCAAGACCAAAGAACAAATATGTTGTTGGTACAAAGTGGGTGTTCAGAAACAAAACTGATAGTGATGGCATAATTACAAGGAATAAAGCAAGGTTGGTTTCAAAAGGATATTCTCAACAGGAGGGAATTGATTATGATGAAACATTTGCACCAGTTGCTAGATTGGAAGCCATAAGGATATTTTTGGCTTATGCTGCTCACAAAAAGTTAACAGTCTTTCAAATGGATATGAAAAGTGCTTTTCTCAATGGAGAATTGGAAGAGGAAGTATATGTTGAACAACCTCCAGGCTTTGTAGATCCCAAATATCCAAATTATGTCTACAGGCTTGATAAAGCACTTTATGGCCTTAAGCAAGCTCCAAGAGCATGGTATGAGACTTTAGCTCAGTTTCTTCTGGAAAGTGGATTTTAACAGAGGAATTATAGACAAAACACTGTTCCACCTCAACCATGGAAAGGACTTACTTTTGGTTCAGATATATGTTGATGATATCATCTTTGGTTCTACAGATGACAGACTTTGCAAGAAGTTTGCCAAACTGATGCAGTCAAGATATCAAATGAGTATGATGGGGGAACTTAGCTATTTTCTGGGCCTTCAAGTCAAGCAGAATGAAGAAGGCACTTTTATTTGTCAAACCAAGTACACCAGAAATTTGCTGAAGAAATTTGGAATGCAAGATTGTTCAAGTGCATCCACTCCCATGTCCACTGCAACAAAATTAGATAAGGATACTGGTAAATCAGTAGATATTACTGATTACAGAGGTATGATTGGCTCTCTACTCTATCTAACTGCTAATAGACCTAATATCATGTATGTTACCTGTCTTTGTGCAAGATTTCAAGCAGATCCAAGAGAACCTCACTTAACAGCTGTGAAAAGAATTTTCAAGTATCTTAAGGGAACAACTGATCTGGGATTATGGTATCCTAGAGAATCAGACTTTAAACTAATAGGTTACTCAGATGCAGATTTTGCAGGTTGCAAAATTGACAGGAAAAGCACAAGTGGAAGCTGCCAATTTCTTGGAGGCGGATTGGTTTCTTGGTTTAGCAAGAAATAAAAGTCAATTTCCACATCAACTGCAGAAGCAGAGTACATTGCTGCAGGAAGCTGTTGTGCACATATTCTTTGGATGAAGAATCAGTTACTGGATTATGGGTTAACATATTTTAAAATCCCTATTTACTGTGATAATCAAAGTGTTATTGCTATGACAGGTAATCCAGTTCAACACTCAATGACAAAACACATCAGCATTAGGTACCACTTCATAAGGGAACATGTGGATGAAGGTACAGTGGAATTGCACTTTGTTCCAATAGATCAACAACTAGCAGATATCTTCACCAAACCACTGTGTGAAGCTACTTTTACAAGATTGGTAAATAAACTTGGAATGGTTTCAGTTTCTTTCTCTAAATCTGCTTAGCTTTTGTTATGATGCATCAGACTTTATGATCAGTATTTACAAATATTATTATCTTTGTGTATTCTATGCTTATTGAAAATTTCTTAAGTACTGATTGTTGTCTGATGTGAATTTCTAAACTCTGATAGTGATATGAATGTTTCTGTGATTATTCAATCCAATGGGGATAAATATGCTAGATGCTGACCTAGTAGTCTTTAATATACTAACAAATCCCATGTTAAAAGTAATTATTTATGTGGAAATCTATTGACACAAGCAAATTCTGATATTGAGTGTAATAACCTCAATTTTTGGAATTTTTGAAACCCTTATGAATAGTGTTTTGCTGATTATGCTGAATAAGAAAACTTTTCATGCCACACTATGTAGGGGTTCTTTTATTGATCTTCTGGGATATTATTAGTACTCTATGTGGTATATAAGTGTATGTAAAGATCGTCAGAATCCAAATCCGAACACTTTGATTTTTCCCGAAAATCCACCAGATATCGAAAGAATTGAGTATAAGGTAACAGGATAAAAAGGATTTAAATTCAAGGATTTTAATAGAGGATCATAAAAGGAATATAATGTATTGAGAAAGGTTAAGGGAACCTAAGTAATAAGATCCCGGGTATGATCCCTCAATCGATAAACGAAAACGAAAGTTAAGCGAACCGTATAACAGATCAGCGGTCATTAGCCAAATAATTAAAAGCTAATCAAAGAGATTAGTGGGGATGATGTCATCAAACCAATGAGAAGAGGACAAAGGAGGGAGGGTGACATCACATGGTGACATAAGCATGACCCAGCAAGTGTGTTGTTGGTTGAATTAGAACCACACAAAAATTACCATGGTAAAAAGGTAACAAAACAAATCAAAAGGTCAACCAACCAAGCCAACACTTCATTTTCACCAAAAACACAAATTTTTTTCACCATTATTCATCTTTGCTCACGGCTTTTCTTCTTTTCCAAAGAAAGAAAAATCAAAAACCTACTTCCAAGCTTTGTTAAATTGAAAGGTATTTATCTAAGACTCCTTATGCATAGTTATGGATATCCTATAAGTTTGAGCTCCTGAATCCTTCACAATCTCTTCCTAAAAATCATGGAAGAAGATTGTCAATAGTGTTTTTCAAGAACTAAAATTTTTGTTCTTGAAGTTTTGTTTAGTTTAAGCTTGGATAAGGACTTTAAGGGTGATTCCAAGCCATTCTCTTGATTCTCCACTCTCCAAGGAAGGTATTGTTAGGGCGAAAACACGCGCTAATATTCACGCAAGTATACGCGTTCGCAAGTAGTATAAGATATAAATCAGATTCGTTCCCACAGAGACTGGTTTAGGTTAAGTTCAATTTATGCACCTATGCAACAATGTATGGTTATCGCTTAATGCTAAGACAAATAACAAATTGGGTTTTTATTAAACTAAGAGATTATACTAAATAACATTAACTAAGAGAATTGAAGTTGAATTACTATATATGACAAACATGGGATCCTAACTTCATTAAATACTTCATTCAATAGCCTTATTGTTCTTAACCTTAGCATGTGATGGTGATGACACTAATCAGATAACACGAAACTGATAAATGCCAACTTTCATTGCACAAGTACCATTCTACAAGACATCCACAAAAGAGATAGAAGCTGAATAGGCACCAATTATATTGAGACCCTATATGTCTATAGAATTTGACAACATAACGGTTTAAGAACAAGTTATCTATCTTGATTACATAGGGCAAGTAAAACGGTTAGAGTTACCTACGAATCATGCATACACATACATGAACCTATGCTAGCATGGCAAGTTCTAAACCTCTATATTCACTGTCGCTTCAATAGAGATTAACACGCTATCTTATATGTTAGCTACGCACATAAGATGAATAAGCACAACCATGCTAGGATATCAATCAATCACCACACACCAAGATATCGAAATAATTAACTATTGAAATCCATAAGTAAATCCGCTAGAATCCCATGACAACGATTAGCCCATAATCGAACTCATTGTCACCATGGGTTCCAATGAAAGCATGGTATAAACAAGGTCTTAATAAACTAAATAATAATCAAAGTACGAATAAACGAGATCTAGGTTCAACAAGAACGAAAATGAGCATCCAAAGTTACAACTAATTCAAAGAATCACAAGTTGAAAATAAGATCTTCTTTTTCGGAGTTGTTCTATGCTTCTAGGTCTTCTCCTTGGTATCCCAATCTTCCCGGATGATGAAAACCCTTTTTTTTAAGTATATATAAGCCCCTAGTGGACCTGGACCCTTAAAATCGTCAAATTCTACTCAAAAAAGGCTTTTTCAGCGAAATCAGCGACCAGCCGCGCCCTGAGCGGCCGCTCAGCTCTCCTGAGCGGCCGTTCAGCTCTCTGAGCGGGCGCTCAGCTCTCTGAGCGGGTGCTCAGCTCTCTGAGCGGGCACTCAGCTCTGCTGAGCGGGCGCTCAGCTACTGACTGCAAAAATATTATGATGAATCTTGTTTTGACCATAACTTGAGTTCTACTCGTCAGAATTAGGCGATTCAACTGCCCACGCGAAGCTATTGAGATTCTCTACAACTTGACAATGGCCATGGATTCCAATTCTGATCACTTTTCATCATATTTCCTTTAAAAGCTCTTTTCTTCATTTAACTAATACCTGAAATGCAATAATACAAAAACACATCAAAATACCAACAACTTGAGTCCAAAACACCAATTTAAGCTTGTAATAAAGCATTCCAAGTGGATATAAAATCCACTTATCACACCCCCAAACTTGAATCGATGCTTGTCCTCAAGCATAAACAAACTCAAAACTACAAAACAAACCTAATGCATGAATGCAACTATGTGAATGCAACTAAATGATAATGCAATCGATCCCCTCAGAATAACCATAATCAAATGAATAAACCAATGCCTCTAAGAATGCAATAACTTGAAACAGAGTTCGAATAAATCCCACAAACCAACTCACAAACCAGAAACGTGCGTGTGTGGATGCTTAACAGATATACTCTCGATACTAGATCAATAACCATAACTTATCTATCATCGAAACAATCAAAAGTTTATAAACAGAATAGACAATAGACGCATTATGACTCACAACACCTCATTTCTACTAGAGTTATACAAGGATTCACACTATTATTGAACACATAGCAAAGATGCTTATTTGATCGTACAATGAATGAGGTCCCAAAAGACTTATACAATAATACTCATGTAGCGAGCGTTAGGTTAGCGGATCCCAGACTATAAAAGCCTTAGGTCACTAGGCACAAAGTCCCCTAGAACTTAATAACTCGAGTATTAAAGAGCTCACACTTGATCAATTGTGCATGAACAAATACTTTTTTTCTTTCTTTTTTTTTCTCTTTTCTCTTTTTTTTTTCCTTTTTTTTCAACAATTTCTGAATGAGTGCGTTTCGCTCCATCTCATTCAACCCTAGACTACCCATAAAAATATGAGCCGGCTACTAGCCATTTGACGCCTAGCCTTACAACAACTAGCAATGAAATCCAAGTTTTTCTCCAGATAAAAAAAAATCAGTGTTTTTACGTCACTACGAGAATATACAAATTCTAAATATAACCAAGTGATTAAATCTCAACAACAAACAAGTATGATCATGATCTAGATCAAAAGTAACCCTATAAGACTTTGTGAAAATATTTGTTTCTGGCATGCAAATCAATTCATTAGGACTTAAACATCCCTCTATTCATCATCACCACACTGAAATTAACATCAACTTATCAAATATCATAGTTCATCTTAAGGGATCATGCTAAATATGCATAAAAATGCAACTATATGAAATTACATAAAAACAAACAAATATGTCCTAAATGAACAATCATACAAAAATATGAATGAACTACAACTAAACATGCAACATGAATCTATATGAATCTATATGGACACACACTACTAATCCTTACATTATCACCCCCAAACTTAAAATTTTCAATGTCCTCATTGAAGGCAATAATAAGGATTTTAGGCATACCTAATTAGCGGGAGATTCACCCTCGTCGGGTGGAGGATCAGGTGGCCAATCAACCTCGCCACTAGTGTCTCGGAAAATAGTACCGAAAGCGTGTGTCAAATCTTCAGCAAAAT
This sequence comes from Apium graveolens, assembly GCF_009905375.1. Taxonomy (NCBI): domain Eukaryota; kingdom Viridiplantae; phylum Streptophyta; class Magnoliopsida; order Apiales; family Apiaceae; genus Apium; species Apium graveolens. The sequence goes on from NC_133655.1 coordinate 209,587,305, forward strand.
GACAGTGAATGTCATGCATGGCCTCCATACGCCTAATTACTCACCTGTACTGCTCGTCACCAACACCAGTCCTATCAACTACCTGCTGCACATGAGAAGAACCCTCTATAGGCACTGGAGGATCCGTTCGGCTACCCTCTACATCATCAAAGATATATCTCAACCCCTTGTCAGGGGGTGCACCTAAGAATGAATAACTCAAGTGATCTGGTAGTGGGTTGAGCTCAAGTGTGGGAGCATCTTCAATAGATGGCTCGAGACGCTCCTGAGAAATTTTCAGCTCTGCTAACCCAGGAGAATCAAATGGCACATCCAACTTCCTCTTCCACGGAGGTGCATTCAAAACCTGCAGTTGCTCTACTTTAAAACACTCCTCTTTAGCTGTGGGTAACTTTATTTCCTTGAACACATTAAAAGTGACCTTTTGATCGTGAACCTTCATCATAAGCTCTCCTTTTTGCACATCGATCATAGTTCGGCCTGTAGCCAAGAATGGTCTTCCCAAGATGATGGGAATCTTCTTATCTTCCTCGAAATCAAGAATTACAAAGTCAGCAGGGAAGAAGAGTTTATCCACCTTGACCAAGACATCCTCCACTATACCTCGTGGATCTGCGATGGAACGGTCAGCTAGTTACAATGACATGTATATTGGTTTCGGCTCAGGCAGACCAAGCTTCTTCAAGATAGATAAGGGCATCAGATTGATGCTAGCTCCTAAATCACATAAACACTTGTCGAACGACAAGTTTCCGATGGTGCAAGGAAAAGTGAAGCTTCCAGGATCTTTAAGCTTCGGAGGCAACTTCTGTTGCAGCACAGCACTGCATTCCTCCGTTAGAGCAACGGTCTCTAAGTCATCGAGCTTCACTTTCCGAGAGAGAATACCTTTCATAAACCTCGCATAGCTAGGCATCTGTTCAAGAGCTTCAGCGAAAGGTATGTTGATATGAAGTTTCTTGAACACCTCCAGAAACTTCTCAAACTGCTTATCCAGCTTTTTCTTCTGCAGCCTTTTAGGAAAAGGAGGTGGAGGATAAATCTGTTTCTCCCCTGTATTACCCTCAGGAGGAGTGTGTTGCACAGTAGTCTTCCTTGGTTCCACCTCTACTTCCTTCTGCACATCTTCTTCAGCCACAACTGCATTTTCTGAATCTTGAGATTTTTCTGGCTCTTCGTCTTGCTGAACTTGGGAGCTTGTGACCTTTCCAGACCTTAAGGTGATGGCGTTCACCTGTTCTTCAACTTCCCTCTTGCCTGGATTTGTTTCTGTATCACTAGGAAGCGTTCCTGGTGGTCGATTCAATAAGGCATTAGCAATTTGCCCTATTTGGTTCTCCAGATTCTGGATAGAAACAGCCTGGCTTTGGCATATAAGAGCCTGGTTTTTGTACATAAGCCTCAACTCCTCCAATTCATATTTTTCATTCGAAGATAGACCTGCATCATTAGTTTGTTGTTGAAGTTGGAGTTGTTGTCTTGGTGTAAATTGTTGCTGAAAACCAGGAGGGTTAAATAGCTTATTTACAAACTGCTGGAATGGTTGTTGCATCGCATTCTGATTATTGCTCCAGCTGAAGTTAGGATGATTCCAGTTGTCAGGATGATAAGTGTCTGGAACTGGTTGCTGCGATCTCTGAAAGTTGCTCACAAACTGAGCTGAGTCACTAGATATAGCGCATTGTTCTGTCACATGCGGACCTGCACACAGCTCACAAACACTAATTATCTGCTTAACATCATAGTTAGCCAGAGAATCGATCTTCATAGACAACGCCTTTAGTTGAGCAGTGATAGCCGTAGCTGTATCCACTTCAAGAACTCCTGCTACCTTGCCCTGTGGATATCTCTGGGTTGGATACTGATATTCATTAGCAGCCATCAGTTCAATTAGATCATAAGCTTCCTTATAGCTCTTTGCCCATAATGCTCCGCCTGATGCTACATCGAGCATGGGTCTGGACTGTGCTCCCAACCCATTGTAAAAACAAGTGATGATCATCCAATCAGGAATTCCATGATGAGGACACTTCCTAAGCATCTCCTTGTAGCGCTCCCAAGCTTCACTTAGCGATTCTCCCGTTTGCTGCGCAAATTGAGTAATAGCATTCCTGAGTGCAGCTGTCTTCGCCATAGGGAAGAATTTAGTAAGAAACTTCTGAGCAAGATCTTCCCAAGTAGTAATCGAACCAGCTGGTAGAGAGTGTAACCAGCTCTTAGCCTTGTCCTTCAGAGAGAATGGGAACAGTCTCAGCTTCACAGCATCTTCAGAAACACCGTTGAACTTGAAGGTGTCGCATATTTCAATGAAATCCCTAATGTGTGTATTGAGATCTTCCGTTGGAGAACCCCCAAACTGGACTGAAGTCTGTACCCATTGAATTATGCCAGGCTTGATCTCAAAGATATTAGCTGTGATAGCTGGCCGGACAATGCTAGATTGAATGTCATTGATCTTGGGTTGAGAAAAATCCATCAAGGCTTTCGTTCGTGCTGCTGGATCTCCCATTGTAATGAGTACCTGAAACACAAACAAATAAACCGTGAAAGTAAAAGAATCCGAGTCAGTGAACTTTAACGACCACTGATGACAAGCACATAAACTAAAAATTAACACCGAGTCCCCGGCAGCGGCGCCAAAAACTTGTTAGGGCGAAAACACACGCTAATATTCACGCAAGTATACGCGTTCGCAAGTAGTATAAGATATAAATCAGATTCGTTCCCACAGAGACTGGTTTAGGTTAAGTTCAATTTATGCACCTATGCAACAATGTATGGTTATCGCTCAATGCTAAGATAAATAACAAATTGGGTTTTTTATTAAACTAAGAGATTATACTAAATAACATTAACTAAGAGAATTGAAGTTGAATTACTATATATGACAAACATGGGATCCTAACTTCATTAAATACTTCATTCAATAGCCTTATTGTTCTTAACCTTAGCATGTGATGGTGATGACACTAATCAGATAACACGAAACTGATAAACGCCAACTTTCATTGCACGAGTACCATTCTACCAGACATCCACAAAAGAGATAGAAGCTGAATAGGCACCAATTATATTGAGACCCTATATGTCTATAGAATTTGACAACATAACGGTTTAAGAATAAGTTATCTATCTTGATTACATAGGGCAAGTAAAACGGTTAGAGTTACCTACGAATCATGCATACACATACATGAACCTATGCTAGCATGGCAAGTTCTAAACCTCTATATTCACTGTCGCTTTAATAGAGATTAACACGCTATCTTATATGTTAGCTACGCACATAAGACGAATAAGCACAACCATACTAGGATATCAATCAATCACCACACACCAAGATATCGAAACAATTAACTATTGAAATCCATAAGTAAATCCGCTAGAATCCCATGACAACGATTAGCCCATAATCGAACTCATCGTCACCATGGGTTCCAATGAAAGCATGGTATAAACAAGGTCTTAATAAACTAAATAATAATCAAAGTACGAATAAACGAGATCTAGGTTCAACAAGAACAAAAACGAGCATCCAAAGTTACAACTAATTCAAAGAATCACAAGTTAAAAACAAGATCTTTTTTTTCGGAGTTGTTCTGTGCTTCTAGGTCTTCTCCTTGGTATCCCAATCTTCCCGGATGATGAAAACCCTTTTTTTTAAGTATATATACGCCCCTAGTGGACCTGGACCCTTAAAATTGTCAAATTCTACTCAAAAAAGGCTTTTTCAGCGAAATCAGCGACCAGCCGCGCCCTGAGCGGCCGCTCAGCTCTCCTGAGCGGGCGCTCAGCTCTCTGAGCGGGCGCTCAGCTCTGCTGAGCGGGCAGCTACTGACTGGAAAAATATTCTGATGAATCTTGTTTTGACCATAACTTGAGTTCTACTCGTCAGAATTAGGCGATTCAACTGCCCACGCGAAGCTATCGAGATTCTCTACAACTTGACAATGGCCTTGGATTCCAATTCTGATCACTTTTCATCATATTTCCTTTAAAAGCTCTTTTCTTCATTTAACTAATACCTGAAATGCAATAACACAAAAACACATCAAAATACCAACAACTTGAGTCCAAAACACCAATTTAAGCTTGTAATAAAGCATTCCAAGTGGATATAAAATCCACTTATCAGGTATAACCCCTCCAAACCCTAACTTTACTTGAGTATTAGGTTTAAGTTATGTGTTATAGTTCATGAGAGGCTTGGTTGTTGTGAATGTAGAGGATAGTTGGTGTTGTAATGTTTTGGAGTTGTAATTCGTGGAGTATTGATTAATGAAGTATAGTTTAAATTCATGTTTGAGAATAGTATAAATTGATAATGTTGAGTTGTTGGGGCTGTTATGATGAAGTATGGATGGAGTTTGGTTGGGATGTTGATTGTGAGTTGATTGTGAGATGATTTGGAGTGGTTTAAATTTGGGTAATCGCGTAAACATAGCCGTCGTAATGTCCGATTTACTTTAGGCTGTTTTTGTTCTTAACATTAGGACCCGTGAACTCACTGCTAGGTTTTGACCATTGCCATGATTAGATAGTTCATGTTACGAGCTTCGTTTTGATATATGGTTCGTGTGAATTCGATGTACGGTTTAGGAGAAACGACCGTTTTCAGTAACGACGTTTCGCGAACGAATCATTACCCCTCACCTTACTTTGAAACCTAGGTTAAAGACCTAAAAGGACTAATTGGAGTATGAAACAATTATGTAAAGTGGATTAGGCAGTTGGTAAGGTACTCGCAAAAGAATCGCCTTAAAAATCATAATGGTTAATTTATTAAAAATGGTGGAGCCGAGGGTATTCGAGCGACTTAAGAGAATCATTAAGCGCAAAGCGAGCGTTAGAGTCTAAATTGGTTAAAGTATAGATTTACAAGTGACTTTGGTTTAATTCCAACTTATATGTTGTTTATAGGTTACCAGACTCGTCCCAAGCCATTTATAACCCCCAGTCGCTCAGGCAAGTTTTCTACCCGTTATACTGTTGTTATGATGTAAATATATGTATATGCATTATCTTGTGATAAGTGCATGATGGTTAATTAGCAAATCTTGCGATATATTGGAGCATGTGATATGGTATATATGCATGTCTGTTTCGTAATCTTGATATCTATCTGTTAATTCCAATGCTTATAGTTGCATAATACCTATGCTAGAGATAAGCAGTAGTTGTGTATACCCTTAGTATAGGGGACCCAAAGGTGGATATTTTCTAAAACCGGGAATCGATGTTCCCGAGTATATTATATATATATATTTATATATATATATATATTGATATAGTTTTCAAAACTATTAATCGAATAAGGTTTATTCGATAACTTTATTTTTATTAATGAATATTATTTTGAATATTCATTCGAGGACTTATGACTCCGTTAATTTTATTTAATGAATATTATTTTGAATATTCATTCGAGGACTTATGACTCCGTTTATTTTATTTAATGAATATTATTTTGAATATTCATTCGAGGACTTACGACTCTGTTTATTCTATTTAATGAATATTATTTGAATATTCATTCGAGGACTTATGACTCCGCTTATTTACTAAATAATATTCTTTATTTTATTAAAGAATAATGTTTCGATAATCAAACTTATTTTCGATTATTCAAATAAGGATCATACTTTCGTATAAGTATATCTTTGGTTATTAATATTCATTACAAGTATGAGTTTTAAAACTTCTACTTCAATTATTTTTATAAAGATTATTCTTTATGGGAATATTACTTAAATAATAATATTCAGATATTTTCTAATATATTAGGACTGATTTATTTTATTAAATCAGCATTACTCCAAATATTCTTAAAAATATTTTCGAGTCTTCAAAATGATTTTTAAAAGTTAGGGCGGATCCCAAAACTCATTTTTATATTTAAGATCCTCCTTTCGAAAGGGATTTAAATACTCGCTCAAAACCTGAGGGATCCTGCTCTGTGGTGTATTTTATATTCACAACGAGGTTGATGTTTTGAGAAAACAGTTTGATTACTTGCCCAATGTTCGGGAAGTAAGCCCATCTAATTGAGTCGGCATAAGCGACAGGCCGGGGTACGGTCTATCAAAGTGTAAGTGGCTGGGTGGCAGTCCATCAACGCATAAGAGTCCGGGTGGCGGTCCAGCACAAGGTCCTAATACGACCAGGGTGATGACCGGTGGGGGATTCATCCATCTACTAGTAGAAAAGGTTACTTATTGGTATCTTTGCCTGATCAGCAAGATATCGGGTTTATGCCAAGGTTTTCTCCTTTCCAAATTTATTAGATATTACAACTCTATTTATAATTTTCATATCAGAGGTTTTCAAGGAGTGTATGAAATGTATATATATAGGTGTATATATATATCGGGACTTAATGAAGTATCTCGTAACTTCATTATTTATAATGATATTTCAAAGATTGAATCTATTCAAGTCTTTTCTTGTAGTCTCATCTATGTAATGAACTTTTGGAACTGATGATACCTTGAACGGTGGTAGTTCAAGTAGTATCCGGAAAAGATATAAGTATATTGGAGTATCTTGTAACTTCATCTTTTCAACTTATATCTGGTTAATGATTATCTTATGCATGACAAAGATTTTCACAAAAACGTTGAGACAAGGTTAGATATATGAAATCACCTTGCAACGATATTTTTATACAGTTATAAACTGGAACTCTGTGTATATTATGCATGGAAGAGGACTTCCAAGATTTTGAAAAGTATATATACATATATAGTGAATATGTTGCGACTTGGTCGCGTTAAGATATCAACTTGGTTCATTTCTTCTTGACCAAGACTTTCATGAGTACTATGAGAATGCTCATATATTGTTAATTATTATACATATTATTTCGGTGGGCTTGTTGCTCACCCTTGCTTTCTTCTTCATCACACAACAACAGATAGAAAAGATGAACAGGACCAAGCTCCTGATTCGCAAGCGGTTAGGAAACGTTCCGCAGTTTCCTGTAGGCGTTGATGCCGTTATAGCCGAGGTAGGATCTACCAATAGGCTAGGCTTTCAACTTTTGATGTACCAGACTTAGTATATTTATGAATTGTAATAATGGCAAGGAAATGTAAATTTATTCAGAAACCCTTTTAAGGTGTAATGGCATATAATTGTGGAATAAAGTGACTTGTATTATTTTTTTGGTATTCATCTCTGAGACTATAACTTGTGGTGTGTGTGTGTATATTGTGGGGTCACAGTATGTAGTAGTTGGTTGTTTATTAAGATTAAGTGTTATTAAGGGAAATGGAACTCGTGACAACCCGGATCCCCGACCCCGAATTTGGGGGTGTTACAGAAATGGTATCAGATCTAAACGTTATAAACCTCAGAGATGATGTGAAGTTAAGATAATAAGTTCACTAAGAAAATAAGAACTCTTGCCAAGTTCTTAGTCGGACTACCTAACGTAGTACTTACAGTTAAAACCCTTATGGGAACCTTTATAAATATCGTGATAGAAGCGTAGTTCGTTCTCGTATAGGGCAGCGGGGCACCGAACCCTGAGGTTCAGGAGCATCAGCATGCGGATGTTTTATTACTAATTAGAGATCGGATTGTGGATCTGATAGAGCGTCCTAAAACAGGACCGGATGATGTTCATATTGAGGATGTAGCGGTTGAGGATGTTGTCCTCGAAGGGATTGTTGCTAGGGTGAATCCCGTGGAGGATCCTGATAAGAATGAATAAAGGACCACTGAGGAATTGATGACTATGGTTAGGGCGACTACCAGAGGTAGGATTGGCCGGTCACTATCGGAGGTGCATTCAAGTTTGTAAAGATAGTAGCCCTTTAACGCGGCTTACTCGTAAGACTGAGAAGTTTGAATGGACAGAGAAATGCGAGAACAGCTTTCAAGAACTGAAGCAAAAATTGGTGATGGCCCCTATGTTGGCATTGCCGGATGGAAAAAGGAGATTTTGTGAATTGTAATGACGCTTCGCATAAAGAATTAGGGTGCTTCTTATACAGCACAACAAGGTAATCGCGTATGCGTCAAGACAATTAAGGGAATATAAAATTCGATATCCCCACCCATGAGCTTGGGCTCGTGGCAATAGTTTTGTCCTAAATATTGGAGGCACTACTTGTATGGAGAGAAGTGCGAGATTTACACAAGCCATAAGTGCTCTAGTGCATTTTCACGCATAAAGTGCTCAACATACGCCAGAGGAGGCGGTTAGAGCTAATAAAGAATTATGATTGGGAGATTCTTTATCATTCGGGGAAAGCCAATGTGGTGGCTGATGCCCTTAGTAAAAAGGAGAGACTCGAGATAATAATGTCTTTGGGAGAGTTTATAAGAGATTTTGAGAAAATGGAAATAGAAGTGAAGGTAACCGGAGCCGGTACCGAAAAGCTGTTTGAGATTGCAATACAGACCGAATTACTAGAAAAGAACATATTGTGCCAGAAAAAGTGATGAATGAAGGCAGAGAGCCAACAAATAGATAAGAGATTAATACCGAGAAAGATGATATGGGAATAAGGAGGTATTCCTACAGAATTTGGGTTGAAAACCGAATCACTCTAAATCATTTAAGAACAAGAGAGAGTTTGAAGAGAGAGAGTATCGAGAGTGAGAGAGAGAGAAGTCCCGAGAGGGAGAAAGAAAATAAGAGAAAAATAAAGAGAAGAGAGATGCTCGGGTGAAAAAGAAAGAAAGTGGGGGTGGGGTGAGGTTATATACTACCAAGGAAGGGGTAGTATAGTAATTAGGTTATCTTATTACCAATTCACTCTTTATTCTTAAAAGGAAATGATTTCGATTTGCAAATATCTCTCTCAGAAAAGATGAATTTGATAAGAATGATAATTTTAAAATGTGAATCTCGAAATTAGCTTTCCAACCATTACTCATAATAAACTTTTGAGCGTACGGTTTATTTTATACGATTTTTACAAGTTTGAGTTAATATAGTATTTTAGCACATAAAAATCAATTTAAAATGTAATGATCACCAAATAAATCCGTCCATCATTTTTAGAAAGTCTTTAGGATTATTTCGAAGATAACAGAACAAATCTCATGCTTTTATCTTACTCAAATAATTTTATAAAAATGCGCGAAGGTTAAATAAACCTTATTTAAATCATATAATTCCCTTAAATCCATAAAATATTAACAATTCATGTAATCATGCATACAGACAAGCAAGCACATATACTGACACATCACAACTCATGTCTGATCATAAAAAATATTTCCCTCTTTAACATTATCCCATTCTTCTTTTACGTGTACCGGGTCACATTCTGCTTGACGGCCCGACGCTCAGCGTTTCAATTACGCTTCACATTATCATTATCGACCGACACGTCACTAGGATGCAATACTTCATTTAAACATTCATTTCATATAATGATACATATTTCATATTTTATTTACTTTAATCCCTTTTTAGGACGGGTTCCCTTCTACCCGACGGCCCGACAACACAGCTTAACTCCTAAGCTGACTCTTTAAACTGGAACGCGTCTATCTACACTCCCAGATACTAATATACAATAAAGACAATAATCATCACTTAATCACATATTTTAAGACCACTTCACATAAATCATACTTTATTGACTTAATTACGTCGAAGAATTCTCAGTCGTCACAATCTACCCTCCTTAAAAGGATTCTGTCCCCAGAATCTAGTCTAAGCAAATAGATGGGGATACTTTTCTTGCATTTCACTCTCTAATTCCCAAGTTGATTCTTCTACTAATGGATTTCTCCACAATACTCTGACTAGAGGTACAACTTTATTTCTAAGTGTCCTCTCTTTTCGGTCTAAGATTCGAACTGGTTGTTCTATATAAGACAAATCCGGTTGAATTTCCACTTATTCCAATTTGATCACATGGCTCGCATCAGCATTATACTTCTTCAGAAGAGATACATGGAATACATTGTGTAGATGTTGCATTTGCGGAGGTAGCGCCAATTCATATGCCACTTTTCCAACACGTCGCAATACCTCGAATGGTCCAATATACCTAGGACTCAACTTCCCTTTCTTTCCGAATCGGGTTAAACCTTTCCAAGGAGATATCTTTAACAAGACTTTATCTCCAGGTTCAAATTGCACATCTTTTCGTTCTCGATTGGCATACTTCGTTTGTCGAACTTGAGCTGCAACTAACCTTTTCCGAATCATTTCTACCTTTTCCTTCGTTTGTTGAACTAGCTCTGGGCCAATTAATTTGCGCTCACCAACCTCGTCCCAATACGTAGGGGATTTACATTTTCTTCCATACAACGCGTCATAAGGCTGCATGCCAATACTCGCGTGATAACTGTTGTTGTAGGAAAACTCGATTAACGACAAATGATTGTCCCAATTTCCTTTGAAATCTATTGCACAAGTTCGCAACATATCCTCGATTGTCTGTATTATCCTTTCACTTTGTCCGTTAGTCTGCGGATGATATGTCGTTCTCATTTTCAGCTTAGTTCCCAAATGGTCATGGAATTGTCTCCAAAATCTCGAGTTAAACCTTGGATCTCTATCAGACACGATAGATACAGGAACTCCGTGACGCATCACGATCTCATCCAAATACAATTTGACCAACTTTTCCAATAAAAACCTTTCATTTATCGACAAGAAATATGCTGACTTAGTCAATCGATCGATTACCACCCAAATCGCATCATAATTAGACTTGGTTTTAGGTAATCCTACCACGAAATCCATCACGATATGCTCCCATTTCCATTCTGGTATATCTAGTGGTTGAAGCAATCCACTTGGCCTCTGATGTTCTGCTTTGACTCTTTGACACGTATAACACTTACTTATCCATTCCGTAATTTCCTTTTTCATGTTTGGCCACCAATAACATTCTTTTAAATCCTGGTACATTTTCGTACTTCCAGGGTGAATTGAAAATCTTGAGTTATGCGCTTCTTGCAAAATCTCATGCTTTAGTTCCACAACATTAGGTATCCAAATACGTGAGTTAACACGATATATTCCTTTCTCATCCTTTTGGGCTTTAATTTCTTCTCCTGATAACTTATCCTATTCGCGATTCATCACTTGCTCTTGACAGCATCGAATCTTTTCCAAAATTTCGGGTTGAAATGACATCGCATATATCGCTTCATCTCCAAATTCTGAAGTCTGTACTTCTATTTCCATCTTTTCGAAATCCTTGATCAATTCTTCCGATGACGTTAACATATTCAATCTTTCTTTGCGACTTAGAGCGTCTGCTACCACATTTGCCTTTCCAGGATGATAGTTTATCGCACAATCATAATCTTTGATCAACTCTAACCATCTTCTTTGTCTCATATTCAACTCCTTTTGAGTGAAAATATACTTTAAACTCTTATGATCCGTATAAATCCCGCACTTTTCCCCGTATACTTTAAGGGCAAACACAATTGCTGCCAATTCCAAATCATGTGTGGGATACTTTTGCTCGTGCGGCTTGAGTTGCCTTGACGCATATGCTATTACCTTCCCGTGTTGCATTAACAGACATCCAAGTCCTTTATACGAAGCATCACTGAATATCATAAATTCTCCTTTTTCATCAGGTAACACCAACACTAGGGCGGTTACCAGTCTCTTCTTTAACTCTTAAAAGCTTTCCTCACACTTTTCCGTCCATATAAACTTCTCGTTCTTTCTTGTCAACTTCGTTAATGGAACAGCAATCTTAGAGAAATCTTGCACAAACCTTCTGTAGTATCCGGCTAATCCCAGAAAACTTCTGACTTCCGTAGGAGTCTTGGGTCTTTCCCAATTCATTACAGCTTCCATCTTGGCGGGTCCACTTTGATTCCTTCTTTATTAACTACATGTCCAAGAAATTGCACTTCCTTTAGCCAAAATTCACACTTCGAAAACTTAGCGTACAGCCTCTCTTTCCTCAGAATTTCCAGAGAAATTCTCAAATGCTCCTTATGATCTTCTTCCGTCTTGGAGTAAATCAGTATATCTTCAATAAACACAATAACGAACTTATCCAAATATTGCTTAAACACTCTGTTCATAAGGTCCATAAATGCAGCTGGCGCATTCGTCAAACCAAACGCCATTACCAAAAACTCGTAGTGCCCATATCTTGTTCGAAACGCTGTCTTGGGTATATCTTCGGCTTTAATCTTTCAATGATGATACCCAGATCTTAAATCAATCGTGGAGAAACATGAAGCTCCTTTTAACTGATCAAACAAGTCATCGATTCGCGGTAAAGGGTACTTAATCTTAATCGTCAACTTATTTAATTCGCGATAAGCAATGCACAACCTTATACTTCCGTCCTTTTTCTTTACAAACAACACCGGTGCGCCCCACGGGGATACACTCGGTCGAATTACTCCTTTATACAACAATTCTTACAACTGAGCTGCCAATTCCTTCATCCCGACTGGCGCCATACGATAGGGAGCTTTCAATACTGGTTCCGTTCCAGGAGCCAAATCAATCGTAAACTCGATCTCTCTATCTGGAGGTAGTCCAGGAAATTCATCAGGAAACACATCAGGAAAATCTCTTACTATGGGGATATCTTCAATCCTTACGGATTCTTTTTCCACGTCTTTAACATGAGCCAAATAAGCTTCGCATCCTGGACGTAATAATCTTCTTGTCTCGATAGTTGTTAGAAACTTCTTCTCTTGCCTCTTCCCTTTGAATATCACTTCCTCACCGTCCCTTGGTTCTTAACTTCACCTTCTTACTTTTACACTCTATCTGCACCTCATGGTTTGACAACCAATACATTCCTAGTATAACCTCAAATTCTCCTAACTTAAAAGGAATTAAGTCAGCAGAAAAGTGTTGACCTTCTATAACCACATCATAATCGGGACAAACCTTATTAACAATAACTTTCTCTTGATTTGCTACCTCTATAATCAAATTAGGTTCCAGAGGGTAAGCGACACAATTTAACTTATCAAGAATACTTTCAGAAATAAAATATCTAGTTGCTCCAGAATCCATCAATACTTTTACTTCTACTGAGTTTATAACGAGCATACCTGCCACCACGTCCACATCTTGCACCGCATCTTTCATTATCATATTAAAGGTCCTAGCTCTGGGTTGAGCTGACAGTGCTGGGAAAGACGGCGGTCCAGCAATCCTAAGAACATTGGCCTTCTGAACGGGCTCCTTGCAGTTTCTGGCCATATGGCCCATCTTTCCACATTTAAAACAAGCCAAGTCAGGCTTCTTTGCTCCATTTGGACACTCTAAAGAGTAATGCCCTTTCTGGTTGCACTTGAAACAGGTTACGTCCAACTTATTACACCTTCCCGGGTGTCTCTTCCCACAATTCTTGCACTCTTGAATCTGAGGTCTGTTATCCTTTCCCGGTTGTCCTGCTTTCTAGAAATAGTTATTCTGAGCTCCATTACCGGGTTTAAACTTCTGAAACTTTTGGTGCTGACCTCCACCATTACTTCCAAACTTTCCTCTAAACTTTGAACTTCCTTGTTCTTGCTCCGAGCTTTCAAATTTCCTTTTCCTTCCTTCATTTTCTCTCCTCGCAGTTTCACGCTCTCCTTCTACTATCATTGCCTTTTGTACCAAAGCAGCATAATTCTTGATCTCCAACAACGCTACTTGACTCCTAATCCATGGCTTAAGTCCCTGTTGGAACCTCTTAGCATTCTTTACCTCCGTATTTACATACTCAGGTACAAATCTAGACAGCTCCGAAAATTTCACTTCATTACTCCGCTACCGACATATCCTCTTATCTAAGGTCCAGAAATTTCATCTCCAACACCTTCGAAGACTCCCACCAGAAACTCGCTTCATCTTTAAGGTAATAACTCGCATACTGGGCTTTCTTATCATCCTTAAATTCTGCTAATTCAAAGGCTTTTTCCATTTCTCTTAACCACGACTGTGCTTTTATCGGATCGGGAAAACCTAAGAATTCTGGGGGATGAACAGATTAAAGTGTTTGAAGTTTTCAACTTTAGGGGCCACAGGTTGTTGCAAAAGCTGAGCAAGTCTGCTCATCATAGTGGTTTCTGGGTTTACTTCTGGGTCTTGGGTTGGAATTTCTTCTTCTTGGTGATCTGGTGAGTTGGCCATTTCTTACAAACCTGATTGAGCAATTATTTAGCAATACGATAGCATTGCATATATAACAGTATTTTATTATGGAATCTCTTTTGCGGGTTTTGAGCTTTACCCAATTTTGCGCATGCAATCCTATTACTACATAATTCTCATATCAGTGTTGTTTTCTCATGGCACGGGATAGGGTATTACGAAATTTTAAACATGGTTGTACGAAAACATGGTATTCAGAACAGTTTATGCAAATCTTTAGGGTGCACGATAGAAAACAAGATATATAATGGATTTATCAAACAAGGGGGTACATAAATAAAAGTCTGGTTATCACAAGTTCAGGAATAAGGTACAATAACAGGGTTAAACAGAGGAAAAACTGGAAAAATATCCCCCTATCTACCCCTAACTTCTAATAACTATTACAAAGTTCTAAAATACAATACAACAAATGAAAAAGGGATCCCGGCATCTGACCAAGTATCCCAAAGCCTATCGGCGCTGAAAACAACAACTACGGGCTCAACCAACAGTCCCGCCTAACAACTAATCATCCAGAATCTCTCTCAACACAACCAACATCTAGTGAATGATCTTATGCACCCTCCGGGCCTCAGCATCAGCATCACTAGTGGATGATCCCTCATCTAATCTCCTCCGGGCAACCTGCTCCACCATCTTAACCCGAACTCGCCACTCATCATCCATAACTAAAGTGCTCTTCCTAGACTCTCGAGCGAGCCTATCCACCAAAGCTCCTAACTCAGGAATACGGGAGTAAACAAAGTCCCAGTCCTGGGCTAACTTGCCACCAATACTGACAGGTACAGTCTTAGGCATCTCAGACTCTGGCTCAGGGGCAGGGGTCTCTGAATCTGGCCTCAAGGGTGAAATCTGCATAGGGATCTCACTACTCTCAGAAGGATCCTCCTCTGGATCTGAACTAACATACACAGGCTCCTCTGGAGAGGGGGGAATGGGTCCACTGGGGTATCGGTGAAACTAATCTCTGAATCTGAATCAGTACTACTACTGGGATCCTGAGAAAAAACACAAAAAAAACAACCAAGAAACAGTGTTAGGGTTAAATAAAACTTCCAGCTAACTCACACCCTAACTCTAGTTGCCACTTTAGCTAATACACACTTTTCCTTAGACTATACCTAATAGTCTAACTCAACTCTATATGAGTCGAACTCTCTCGCGATATAAATATATAACCAAAATACCCTTTTTAATCCTAACTTGTCTCAGGGACTAGATCATGTAGCTCTGATACCAACTTATGGCGCTCTCAATCTCGGGGTTAGGAAATGAGGACTCACACACCTTTAATCTAATAATTAAATAAGTATAAATCCCGATTAACTACTAACAGGATCAAACATGATAAAGTATGAGACAAGATTACAACTACCAACCATAAAATATAACTTACAACCCCAAAATTAAATATACATAGTCGATCCCAGCTTGGAACCGACAGATAACCCATTGTATCTTTACAACTCTCTGGCTAAGTGCTTGCTCACTCAAAAACATCACTACCTGCTCTGGCAACCAGAAGCCCTCAACACGATAGAAACCACCAGGTACGCTCTTACGAGCAGTGCGCCTAAGCCTGGCCATCTTCTTTCTTAACTGCCATGGTTAGATTAAAATAAAACATATGAGTATAAAACTCAGCAAGTAACTATAAAGCAGTTCTACGATATAAAATCCACAATATACTTTACCAATCTCAGGGCATTCTACTTTATCAGTTATAGGTGGCAGATTTCTATCTTTCGGGTTATGAAAGAGTTATGAAGGAAAATTTTGGGCTTTCAAGGAACAAGGCTCAAAGAAGGGTGAAAGACAACATTCATCACAAATCATTAAAGGATCCCAAATGATCTTTCGAATAGAAAGCGACAATCTTTTCATTATATGGAATCAATTATATGATCAACAGAATAAAAATCAGGGTTCACGAGTTATAAGCTGCATCATATCACAATCAACTCTTTTCAAAGCAAGATATACCATTTTTATTTTCAAAGAATCAATTACTGAGTAGGAAATTCCAATTCCCTTTTAAAAATCAATATGGAACCCTTGATTGGACCACTTTATCTTTTATTTCATTATAATACGGGTGATCAGCCCGTACCGACCTCCATCTGGTCTTTAAGGTACCAAATGGCATAATTTCAGCCTTAAATTGGACTAGCCCCGCTAGCCTCTTACTATGACTGGACTAGTCCCACTAGCCTCTTACGTCCCAATCCAATCCATCAGGAATTCATTTGGAAAACCTTGAGTTGGAAAAAGTAGCTTTTCTAAATTCATATTATCATTACCAAGAATATGAAATCATTCGGACTCTTTCAAGTCGAAACTTATTCTTAAATTCAATTTCAAGAAGTCAAAGTGAAGGAAATGAATTCAAGGATAAGCAAGGCTCAATTCTAAGGATCTTGAATCAATGATAACAAGGTACTCAAGTTAGAAGAATCAGAACTGTTATAAGGATCAATAGGGAAATAAGCAATCAAGGAATGAAGCATCATTACAAGGGGTTCGTAAAGGTACTTATAGGGTTTATAATAGTTCATGGTATAACAAACAATTAGAATAGGGAAAATGGGTTACAAAAGGGTTGAATCAATAGGCTTATCAGTAACAATTTCACAGAATCAAAGATAGGGTATCTCAAATCAATAACAGGGGTTCATTACTTTAACAGTTCAATACTCTACATGGCATGAACAATATCCTCTCTATAATTATTTACATAAGTAATTAGAGTTACTTGCCTGAATTCGCTTTCCTGTTTCACGAAGGTTGAACTACTGCCACCTAGTATACCTTTCCCTTTCCTAGCCTGAATGCCCTCACGTTCCGAATCTACAATCAAAACCAAAACCTTAATTAGTTTCTGTTAGATATATTTGTAATGTCATGTCTAATATGATTTGTGTTTAGTTTTCAGATCTTACTTAACAGGACAAATCAGTACTTAACTGGAAATCAGTACTTATACTGAAGTCAGGACTTAAGATATCAGAACTTAAGTTGTCAGAACTTAAGTTATTAGGAGATATTTATCAGGAGATAATATTAGGACTTAAGGAGACTTTCAGATAAGGAAGGCGGCTGATTGAAAGGAAAGAAGATCAAGACAAACATAAGAACAGCTATGCATGGAGAAGAATTATATAAGGAATAGAATACTTGGAAGAAAAGATAACTGATTGATATATATTAGAAAGCAGAATTATATTCGATATCAATTAGAAGATTATCTTGTAATTGTGTAGTATATAAACACAGACATAGGGTTTACACTATATGTGTTATCATAATCGAGTTTATTATTCTTTGTAACCCTAGAAGCTATCGTGATAATTTGTTCATGACTGAGAGAGGACATTTCTTTGTAACAGAGTTTATTGTGTTAAATAAAATCTATGTTTTGTTACTTGAGTTCTTATATTAGATTTGATTGTAGTAAACACTGTATTCAACCCCCTTCTACAATGTGTGTGACCTAACAAGTGGTATCAGAGCTATCTGTTAACATACATACAGTAAAGATCCAAAAACAATAATGTCTGAAGAAGTACAAACTCCAACCAAGCCCACCAAAATTGAAGAAACTCCAAAGACTCAAATCCATAATCGATATGAGACTATAAGGGTTCCCATACTTAAACCTTCTGAGTATCCCATATGGAAGGTGAGGATGTCTATGTTTCTAGAAGCTACAGATCCAGAATACCTTGACAGAATTAATGAAGGACCACACAAGCCAACCAAGCTCTCTGTTGTAGTTGCAGATCAGCTAGCACAGACTGTACCAAAGGAGAAAAGTGAATATACAGCTGAAGATATCTCATCTATTGTAAAGGATGCAAAGGTAAGACATTTGATGCACAGTGTCATTGATAACGTCATGTCAAACAGGGTAATTAACTGCAAGACTGCAAAGAAGATATAGGATGCCTTGGAGACAAGATGCCAGGGAACTGATTCAATTAAGAAGAACATGAGGACTATACTCACTCAAGAGTATGAGCACTTTGACTCAAAACCTGATGAGTCATTAACTGGTTTATATGATAGATTTGTCAAACTCTTGAATAATCTGTCACTGGTGGATAAGGAATATGATCTTGAAGATACTAATCTCAAATTCCTTTTAGCTCTTCCTGAAAGTTGGGATTTGAAGGCCACAACAATAAGAGACAACTATGCTCTTGATGAAACTACTCTTGATGAAATTTATGGTATGCTCAAGACTCATGAACTTGAGATGGATCAAAGAAGCAAGAGGCATGGGAGAAAGTCAAGGACAGTTGCTCTTAAGGCCGAGGAGGAATCCCCTAAAGTGGTTGTCTCAAAGTAAAGTAAAGGAAAGGCTCTCATCACAAAGTCTGATACTGAGTCATCAAGTCCTGATAGTGATGAGGATTCAGAAACTGAAAGTCTATCTGAGATGGACCCTGATGAAGACATGATGAAGCTGTGTGCTCTTATGGTGAAAGGAATCACAAAGATTGCATACAGGAAATTCAGAAGGGGAAAGAAGTTTTACAGGAAAGGTGCAAGTTCTGATAAGAAAGGTATCAGAAAATCTGAAGGCAAAGGAGGAAAGTCTGACAGAGGAGATTACTCAAATGTCAAATGCTAGGGAAAGAAGTTTTACAGGAAATGTGCAAGTTCTGATAAGAAAGGTATTAGAAAATCTGAAGGCAAAGGAGGAAAGTCTGACAGAGGAGATTACTCAAATGTCAAATGCTACAACTGTGGTGAGAAAGGCCACATATCTCCTGATTGCAAGAAAGTGAAGAGTGACAAAGGCAAGGCTCTTGTCACAAAGAAGAAAAGCTGGACAGACACTTCAGATTCTGAAAGTGAGGTGAACTATGCCTTGATGGCAAATGCTGATAGTAGTTCTGAAGCTGCTGAGTTAAAGGTGCCTCAAACAACTTATGCTTTTCATACTGATGATATTACTGAGTTGAGATCTTATCTTAAAACCATATTCATTAGCTATAGAGATCAGACTTTCACATGTGATAGGTTAACTTCTGAAAATCTTGCTTATAAAAAGAGGAATGATTATTTAGAAAAAGAGTTAGTTATGTTCCATCAAACTCAGAAAGATTGAGATGATGCTTTCTATGTTAGAGATGAAGTGCTTAAAATGAATGAATCTCTAAAAACTGAGTTAGAAAAGGAAAGAGAAATAATCAGGACTTAGACTAACTCTGGCAGAACAACTCAGAATTTGTTAAGTAGTGGAAACTGGAAAGAGGGCTTAGGTTATGGAGATGATATGAATGATAAAGGAACTGTAGAAATTGAGCCTATAGTTGTTAAACAAAAGCCAAAGGTAAATCCTGTTAAGTTTGTAGCTGTAAAGTCTGATATTGATAAATCAGAATTAAAGAGAAATTAACTTCTGACAAACCAAAACAGGATAAGCCAACTGAAGTGAACATATGCTTAATGACAAAGAAGCAGCTTAAGCATAAGCTGAAAGATGTTAAGAATGTAAACTAGGTAAAGCCACCTAGGAAAAATAGGAATGGAAAGGAAGATGTGAATAAAAGCAATGATTATAAGCCTGTTCCTAATGCTCCTAGAAAGAAATGTTATAACTATGTAAATTCTAACCATCTGGCTTCTTTTTGCAAGAAGAATAAGACATAAAATCCTTACCTTCAAAACCAGGAGTTAAGAGTCAGTCTGTTAGATATAGGCCACAAAATCCTTGTTTTCATTGTGGTAGTTTATGGCATTCCATTTATACTTGTAAGGAATATCATAGTTTGTACTATGATTATTATCAAATAAAACCTTCTTTAAAGAAAGTTAGCATTATTCCTTCTAGTGTAAGTTTTGATGCAAAGTCTGATATTGCAAATTCTGATAAGAAAACTGTTAACATAAATTCTGATGATAAATCCGCTGTAAATGTTAACAAACTTAATAAGGCAAAAGGATCTAAGCAAGTCTGGGTACTTAAAACTAATCATTAGTGGTCTTTGTGATTGCAGGGCAACAGGAAAAACATCCTAGTTCAGGACAGTGGATGTTCAGGACAAATGACTGGAAATAAAGCTTGCTATTAGACTTTGTGGAGAAAGTTGACCCAGGTGTTTCTTATGGAGATGGCAACATGGGAAAAACTCTGGGATATGGCAATATCAATCTAGGGAATGTCATCATTGAAAAAGTAGCTCTAGTCTCAGGACTTAAACACAATTTGCTGAGTGTTAGTCAAATCTGTGACAGAGGTTATCATGTGGATTTCTTTGAAGAACACTGTAAAGTTGTAAGCAAATCTACATGCAAAGTTGTTCTGAAAGGATACAGGCATGGTAACATTTATGAAGCCAAGCTTTCAACCAATACTAATGGTTCTGCAATCTGTCTGTTAAGTAGACCATCAATTGAAGAAAGATGGAATTGGCGCAAGAAACTTTCTCATTTAAATTTCAATAATATAAATGAACAAGTCAAGAAAGATCTTGTGAGAGGACTGACAAAATCAGTATTTGCTCCTGGTGGCCTTTTTGATTCCTGTCAAAAGGCAAAATAAAGAAAATCTTCATTCAGGAGCAAGACTGAATCTTCAATTCTTGAGCCTTATCACCTACTACATGTTGATCTATTTGGTCCAGTGAATGTCATGTCTATTGCAAAGAAGAAATATGTTATGGTCATAGTGGATGAGTTCACCAGATACACATGGGTGTATTTCTTGCACATAAAAAGTGAAACTGCATCTATCTTGATTGATCATGTCAAAAAACTGGATACATTGGTCAAAGACTCTGTGAAAATCATAAAAAGTGATAATGGCATTGAGTTCAAGAATTTGATTATGGAAGAGTTCTGCAAAGACCAAGGAATCAAGCATGAATTTTTTACTCCTGGAACTCCACAGTAAAATGGAGTTGTTGAAAGAAAGAATAGAACTCTTATTGAAACTGCACGAACTATGCTTGATGAAGCAAAGTTACCAACCTATTTTTGGGCTGAAGCTGTGCAGACTGCTTGTTTTACTCAGAATGCAACACTTAGCAACAAGCAAGGAAAGACACCATATGAGATGGTGAAGAAAAAGAAGCAAAATCTGAAGTATTTTCATGTATTTGGATGCAAGTGTTTTGTTCTGAAGACTCATCCTGAACAGCTATCCAAATTTGATCTAAAAGCTGATGAAGAAATTTTTGTTGGATATCCACTTTCCACAAAAGCCTTCAGAGTATATAATTTAAGAACAAGGGTTGGCATGGAATCTATCAATGTCTCTTTTGATGATAAGAAGATTACTGGACTTAAAGATTTCAATGATCATGATCAGCTGAGATTTGAGAATGAAGTTTTAAATTCTGATTCTGTAAATCTTGATAGTCTAAATCCTGACAATCTAAATCCAGATACTACAAACTCTGATGGGTTAAACTCTAATGTTATTGAAAATGTGGTGACTATGCCAAAGGAAAATGCACCTGTGCAGGGGGAGCATATAGAAGATCCAACTACATCTCAAGAAGCATCATAATCTAGAACAGGCTCTTCAAGTTCTGATTCATCAAGTTCTGATGAGCCAAGTTCTGATAATTCTGGAAACTCAAATTCTGAAGGATCCAACTCAGAGAGCATAATTTCAGGGGGAGCATCAGAAAATGTTGATGGAGACATCATGGATCATGGAGGAGCATCCAGTTCTAGAGATAACCTTCCATCTACAAGGAAGTGGACTAAAGCACATAAACCTGACTTGATTATTGGAGATCCTGAAGCAGGTATAAGAAATAGAACAGCAACATCAAATGAATGTCTCTATCACTCTTTTCTTTCTCAGACTAAACCAAAGAAAGTGGAAGAAGCTCTTCAAGATGCTGATTGGGTACAAGCAATGCAGGAAGAGTTAAATGAATTTGAAAGAAATAAAGTCTGGACCCTAGTGCCAAGACCAAAGAACAGATCTGTTATTGGTACAAAGTGGATAAATTCTTTGGATTAAGAATCGGTTACTGGATTATGGGTTAACATATTCTAAAATCCCTATTTACTGTGATAATCAAAGTGTTATTGCTATGACAGGTAATCCAGTTCAACACTCAATGACAAAGCACATCAGCATTAGGTACCACTTCATAAGGGAACATGTGGATGAAGGTACAGTGGAATTGCATTTTGTTCTAACAGAACAACAACTAGCAGATATCTTCACAAAACCACTGTGTGAAGCTACTTTTACAAGATTGGTAAATGAACTTGGAATGGTTTCAGGTTCTTTCTCTAAATCTACTTAGTTTATGTTCTGATACATCAGACCTTATGATCAGTATTTACAGATATTACTATCTTTGTGTATTATGTGCTTAAATTGAAATTTTCTAAGTGCTAGTTGTTGTCTGATGTGAATTTCTAAACTCTGATAGTGATATGAATGTTTCTGTGACTATTCAATTCAATGAGGATAACTATGCTAGATGCTGACCTAGTAGTCTTTAAATATACTAAAGTCCCATGTATGAAGTAATTGTTTATGTGGAAATCTTTTAACACTTGCAAGTTCTGATACTGAGCTTAGTTATGTTTACTTTGTGTATCTTATTACTAAGTCAAAAACTAGAATAGTGCTTCTTATCTGTTAAGTTCTGATGTTAGTAAATCTGATGGATGTACTAAGTGCTGATAAGCCTCACTTATCAAAAGAAAAAGAAAAAGAAAATAAATAAATATCAGGTACTCCTTTGAGATCTAGAGTAAAAATGTGGAAGGGAATACCCAAGTGCATTGCTGGTATTAAGTAATATGCATTTGAAAAGCAAAATAAAATTTTCTTGGTGACTTTTCACATTCTCTGATTACTGGAGAAATACTCTGATAACAGCATAAATTCTGATAAGCAGTCGTGACTCACTTACACTGAGAAGCCACTGTAAAAAGGAATTTCAAAAGATGCATAAAATGAGCACAAAACAGTTGAGGTGGACTCATGCATGAACTCATTCTATAGTAGACTTCAGAATAATGAAAGATTTTGAGCAAAGTTCTTAGTTATGCCTTATTTCTAAGATGTACTGAAGTGAATCAGACTTTACTCGTTGTCTGATATTTAGATTTTTGCACACACATACACTCCATATGAATGATGAAAATTACTGTGGTGATAAATGTTGTTTTAGATGAACAGTTTAAGTGTCAGTTGCATAAATTCTGAGGACTAGTTCTGATGGAAGTTCTGATGATTAAGTTCTGATGTACTCATATCAGTATTTGTGTGAAGAATTACAGGAATAAATATTCACTTTTCGAGTTAAGGAGCCGTATTCTGATGATTTTATATCCTGATAATAATTAAATTCTGATGCTGACGTGGCAGTACTTATCTACTTGGTTTATTTTTGGTCATTACTTGAACGGTCATATTTTTACAGAATATTGGTTTATGTGACATAAGTAGTAATAATCATTTGTTTAGTGGGAACAGTTTTTTTTAAACTGAACGTGCAATGTAATTATTACTTATTTATCGTGCTCATTAACTTTTGCCTTAATTGCTGCATGCCTGACAGGTGTAAAGGTCTGTTCCACTTCTTGTTAACTGCTGTCACGTGGGGTGTCTAAGTAAAAGAGATAAAAGATTTTCAAATCTTTTATTTTCATTTTTATTCTACTCTCTCTCTTTTCTTATTCTCTCTCACATTTTATGACGGTTTTCTTTACAGGCATTTTCTCAAACACCTTACAGGCACTGTAATTTCTCATTTATTTCTGATGGCGCCCAAGGATTTAATTGTTGATGGAGCCAAGTTTGTACCAAATAATTATGCTGCAATCCTGACCAAAGCTGAAGCTCCATCAGATCTGCACTTTGTGCAAGATTTATTAGCTCATAGTGAGATTGGGTATGCTTTGACCCAACCTCATACTATTTCAAGCCAACAAGTGCTAACATTTTGGAGAACTGGGCTTTTTGATGATGGTGGTGCTACTGGTACTCCAAGCATTATTTTCACATCAGGAGTTGTCGAGCATGTGGTTACTCCTGCAGCAGTTCGTAAAGCTCTCCAATTACCTGAAGGTTGCACATTCTCAACAGCGGAGGATCCTGTCTTACAACAGCTCATGGCCAGTTTTGGCTATGAGAAAAGTTTGGGAAAGCTGGGTCAACTGAAAAGAGCAAATATCATAAAGGAATGGAGCTTTTTCTTTGATTGTATCATTAAGGCATTCGCCAATAAGTGCTCCAACTTTGATGATATTCCCATCATGAGTCAGCAAATCGGGTATGCCCTTATTCATCAAACTCATTTTGATTTTGCAAGTGTTGTGCTAGGTTTTATAGGAGATAGGATGACAGAGGATAGGAATGTAGTATACTTTGCTAGATTCTGTCAGCTTATATATACTTTCTGTTGTGCTGATGAACCCCAACCTACCAGTAATTTAATTCCACCCTTTAAGCTTGCAAAAAGGGCTTTTAATGATTTGTTAAATGCTGACATTAAGAAACAAGTGCGGAGACCCTTACAGATTCCTCAGTTAGTAAAACAGATCTTGGTAAATGCTGATCCACAAACATACACATCTGTTTACCCTGATGTTCAACCCAACACATCACATCCAACTCAACAGCCATCAGAACCTACCATCTCTCACCAACCTCAAACTTCTCAACCTCAACCAACTCAACCCTCCATCAGAACATATTTCAATCCATCACAATCATCTCAACCTCAACCATCAGCACATCCAGTGAAGCCTTCATCTTCCAAACCCAAGAGGACTAAGATAGTATCTCAGACTCAACAGAAGAGAAGGAGAATTGTTCTGAGAGATGAGTCAGATAATGAGGAACAGGTTCCTATATCAGAACCTGTTATTGTAGAAGCTGAGAAGATATCTTCTCAGAAAGATACTGAAACTGGGAGTTCTAGGCCCCTCAAAAGGCTTAGAAAGCTAAATACTGATGATGAATCTCCCAAAGTCTCTAATTCTGCAAAGAGACTTAAGAAGCAAAGAGCCAGGAGGGCTGTAAGTGTATCATCACACTCTGAAGACACTCTAGAAGCAGCAGCTAAGGAAGGGGTCAGAAATCTATGATCCCAACAGAACCTATAGTAATTGAATTACTTCCTACTGCTGAATCAGCTCAAAAGTCTCATATTCAATAGCAAGAGGATATTCCAGAGACAGTGTCTACACCTCCTGTGTCTCCAATAATTGATCCAGTACATACTGAAGACCCAGGTACAAGTGCTGAAATTGATATTCATAACTTGATTGTGCCTGAGGTTCTATACTTGGAAGCTCCACCAAGTCAACTCACTCCATCAACAACACCAATTCAAGATGCTGATTTCAATGAAGATATTCCAACCACACCAATTATGAATCTGGATGATGAAAATCAGATTTTAGGTGGGCATCAACATTTGGCTGTTGATCAGAACTTAGTTGCAGATCAGCACTTAGAGGATGATGTTGAAGCCTCTATAGCCTCACATACTGTTATTTTATCAGAGGATGCTGATGCTGCAGGCTCTGTAAGTTCTGATGTTGATAATGCTGAACTTACTGGTGAAGCTGCTGAAAATGTAGATGTTGATGTAGCTGGTCCATCAGGACATGCACCTCAACAAGCTCCATGTAAAGCTGATTTGATCAAAAAGTTTGTTAGGGAGGATGCACCAGTACCTTGGAGTGAAACTCCTAGAGGAAAGGAGTGGACTAAGGAATGGAACTCAGTTAGTTTTGTTCCTACTGAAAAAATTCTTGCTGAGCACCTTGCCAAAGCTGATGAAATGCTGATAAATGATGATTTCAAGGCACAGCTGAGAGTTACTGCAATGAGTACAAGGCACCTTCAAGTTCAACAGTACATAACTCATGACAAGGTGAATAAAATTCAAGAATCTTTGATCCAACAAGATATGAATATCAAATTGGAAAAGAACAGATTTTTCAAGCCAGCCTTTGACAGAATTGGGTATATTGAAAAGACTCAGGAGAAGCAACAGGATCAAATTTCTGAAATTTTAAAGAATCAAGCTTCTCAGCAAACTCAACTCAATGAGATCCAATCCTCAGTGGAATTGCGTGTCTCTCTTCTTTTACCTGCTGATGCCAAAAAGGGGGAGAAAGTAATTAAGTCCAAATGCAAATCTATTCAAGCACTGAAGGGTAAGGATGATAAAAATGATGACCAGGGAAACTCTGGAATGGGTGGAGGTCATGGTCAAGGCAAAGGTTTTTCATCAAGCAAAGTTGGAACTACAAGTCAAAGAACAAGTTCTGATACTGGGAGAAGAATAAGTTCTGATACTGGTAAAAGGATAAGTTCTTCTGAACATCTGGAACTTGATGAAGAGATTTCAAAGAGATTATTTCTTAAAGAAAATCCTAGAATGGACTTTGAAAGTCTAAAGGAAGAAGAAGCTAGACTTAAAGCAGAAAAAAGTCAACTCAAAGTCTAAAGCTTCTGTTGTTGAAAAGAAACTTCCAAAGCCTAAGGGCATTGTGATAAAAGAAAGGACAAATTCTGAGGCAATCAAAGCCAAATCACAAGTGGAGATAGATCCAAGATCCAAGGGAAAAGAAAAAATTGGTGAACCTATAAAGGTATATGTGCCATTCATGGATCTAGAAGATATATATAATGAAGATGCTAGTCTTACTCTGATGAAAAAGAAGATTTCTCAACCAACCTCTGACATGGCTCAAGTTGTTCAGAGTCAAGATGTAGTAAGTTCTGATATGATAGTGAAGCAAGCAACCTCTGACATAGCTCAAGTTGACTTGATATCAGAAGATAAGGAAAAGGAAACCTCTGACATTGCTCATGTTAAACCTTCAAAGATGCTACTACCAGGATTCACAAAAGCTCAACAGACTCAACCTTTGAAGACTACATCAAGTGGTTTTGAAGCAAGAGTTGTTACAGGAAAGGAAGCAAGAGACAAATCTGGATTGGGTAGTTCAAAAGAGAAGAGAATACACAACACTACCAATGATCAAACTTCCTTAAGTGAACCAGGTGTAGGAGCAACTCCTGAGATATTGAATCAACTTGAATCTGTACAAATGGTTTACCATTCTGTTTTGAAAGAAGACATCATGTTATACTTTATGACAGATGGGAGGGTATTCCATATCAGGGAGAATGCAATTTCACTGAAGTATTTTGAAGAACTGGAACATGTTCTATTTCTACTTCAAGTTAAAAACAGATCAACAGATGGTGCTGCAGGGTGTTTAAAGTTAAATATTCAAAGACAGAAGAAGCTTTACTCTGTAAAGTCTGACAGCCCATACTGTCCTAAGTACATATCTCACAGTGGAAAAATTATTGAAATGAAGCATAATACTGCTAAAATTATCACTACATTTTCTGGTATTAAGGGACTTGAATTCGATCCAGAGTCTGATAAAGCCTATATCATCAGACTAGATCAGGATATAAGGAAAGCTAAAATAAATGATCTCAGGGCTGCTATTTTTCAAACTGGTGAAGATACAGTTGAATTGAAGAATGCTAAAAGGAGGATGGTCAATGAACTTGAATATGCTGAGAGATGTTTGTTGAAGAACTATCTCGGAACAACTCCTGATATCTAAGAGATCAGAAATTGAAGCCAAGTCAAAGATCTACAACTGCTTAAATTCTGAAGTGTATACAGACTGAAGCTGTTATCAGACCTTATGGATGGTAAAGCTATAAGGACTGTAAGTTATAGTTATCTAGTCAAATTCGCATGCATTTATACTTAATGTTTTTGACATCATCAAATATCTGTTAAACTTGTATATTATGCTAATTTACAAGTTGGGGGAGATTGTTAGATATATTTGTGATGTCATGTCTAATATGATTTATGTTTAGTTTTCAGATCTTACTTAACAGGACAAATTAGTACTTAACTGGAAATCAGTACTTATACTGAAGTCAGGACTTAAGATATCAGAACTTAAGTTATTAGAACTTAAGTTATCAGGAGATAATATCAGGACTTAAGGAGACTTTCAGATAAGGAAGGCGGTTGATTGAAAGGAAAGAAGATCAAGACAAACATAAGAAGAGATATGCATGGAGAAGAATTCTATAAGGAATAGAATACTTGGAAAAATAGATAACTGATTGATATATATTAGAAAGCAGAATTATATTCGATATCAATTAGAAGATTATCTTGTAACTGTGTATTATATAAACACAGACATAGGGTTTACGCTATATGTGTTATCATAATCGAGTTTATTATTCATTGTAACTCTAGCAGCTCTCGTGATAATTTGTTCATCACTCAGAGAGGACAATTCTTTGTAATAGAGTTTATTGTATTAAATAAAATCTGTGTTTTGTTACTTGAGTTCTTATATTCGATTTGATTGTAGTAAACACTGTATTCAACCCCCTTCTACAGTCCGTGTGACCTAACAGTTTCTCAACTCTCGTTCCCGAAACGTTCACTCAATACGATAGCTCGATTATACTCCTGACTCGAACTATACGAGTATAGCTTATATACACACATGCACATAGCACATAACACATTCTTTTCTCATAGCTTTATATCTTTATATATACTCGATAATCAACTTATACTCGCTTAACCTTGACTATTCTTCAAATCAAACATTATAACTCATACGAGTACACGATTTCATTCATAGCTAATTATTTACGACCATAACTATCACTTATAGCTTTTAAAATCAATCAACTTAATTCCCTTTTTCTTTTATTTCTTAATTCGAACCTCAACAACAATCTAACAAACAAATCCAAAGATTTTCACATATAAATACTCAATTATTTTTTTCAATTACTAAAAATCAAGTCTTGACCTTTATTTCCTATGGCCTATTCGGCCTTATCACTTAACACCACAAGAATCAAACATGTAAAGCTCTTATTTGACATGCATCAAGTATATAATCTCAAACTAGTTCAATTTCATTCTTACAACTCATTTAAACTCATAATTTAAACGTAATCATGGATGATCACTCATTTTAACACTTAACACAACTTAATCAAGTAGTGACATTCGAAGTTTCTAGGAATCAAAACATGCATGCATCAATTTGGACTTTTAACCATAACTCATTCTAATTACTCAACCAATTATAAAATCAATTATCAATAAATCATTCACATCAACAAAATCAACATGATTCTCCCAAAAATTAAGAGCCATTCGGCCTCTTCTTCTTTTATCAAAGAAACCTCACATGCAAACTTAATTTCATACCCTTACATCTTTAATCACACTAATCTTTTAAGATTATTCTATAATAACATCCACAACCAACAAAATCAACTCATTAACTTTTGAACTACAATACCATTCGGCTTTTCATAAAAAAAACCACATGCAAACACAAAATAATTGATTTAAAGATACTAGAGCTCAGTTTTTAACATCATTGCTCACCACCGGTGTACCGGAGTTCATCACCGGTGGCGGTGGCTTCACGGTGGTGCCCTCATTCGGGGGTTTCCAACATTCAACCACCAATTTACACAAGTAAATACACACATGCAAACACATATCTTCACTCTAAATCATTTAAGAATCAAAACCCTTTTTATTTTCATAAAAATCGAATCAAACCACCAAATTTTTAACTTTGGATTTTTCTCAAAAACCTTGAAGATAGTGACATGCATGTATATTTATGGATAGATAAAGCAAAATCTCACACAATCATAGTCTTATACTCGAAAGAGGATGAAGAACAAGAGAGAGTTTGAAGAGAGAGAGTACCGAGAGTGAGAGAGAGAGAAGTCCCGAGAGGGAGAAAGAAAATGAGAGAAAAAGAAAGAGAAGAGAGATGCTCGGTTGAAAAAGAAAGAAAGAGGGGGTGGGGTGAGGTTATATACTACTGTAAGGCATATGTCATAGCCTATTTGTACATTCGAGGATTTAACTCAACTCAAATAAGAATGTAATAAGTAAATAGTGGATCTACCGTCAAAGAGATCTCGCAAAGTAATATCTGTCAAAGGATTCAGAAACAAGGTTCATCTACAGACTTGAGGAATTAATTCACTGGAAGAAGTTCAAGAAATTGTTCAAGCCTTAGTGATATAAATCAAGATTGTGGATTTAATCAAGTGACAAAGATCTCGTCAGGGTATCAATTAATTACAGGAATTTAATCTGAAATCAAAGTCAAGACATGAAGAAACGTCACGGAAGTTAGTCACTCATGAACCAGACAGTACATCGAGTGTCAACATTGAAGTGGTTGAATTGATTCATAATTCTCAGTGATTTTCAGAAGATATTCAGAAGAATGGTTGCTGCTCAAGGTTAGTATTAATTCTCTATTAATTAATTAAGTCATATAATTTAATTAAGAAAATAAATTATATCTGCAAATATTAATTTATTTATTAATTGAATTAATTGATTAATTAATTCAGAATTAATATTAAGGATTTTCAGAATTTAAATTGAATTAAAATACATTTAAATTCAGCAAGACAATCTTTTGTACTAATATGACAATCGGTATGACAATCAATAGTCATACCGAGAGTCATGCTAGTACAAACAATAGTCATACCGAAAGTCTCTCCAGTTCAACAGATTGTCTTGCTAGTACAATTGGATTGTCTCACTGATTGTCACTCCAGTTCATTCAAGTCTGTTGATTGATTTAAAAAGAAGACAAGCAGCAGAAGTCATTCTATCATCCAACACAACAGAACTCGGGAAAAAAAAAGAAAAAGAAGCAGAACAAATATTTCATCTTCTCTGCTAATTTCAAGATTAAATTTCTAGTTTGTAAAGTTAAATCCAAACCACTAGAAATCATTCTCTTGTTCTTGTGTAACTATCTAGCGGATCAGAATCCCTAGAACTTAATCTCACATTGCGTTTAGCATTTGAATCTTTTTATTGCAAAAATAGAAAAAGTTCATGTCGAATTTATTTTAGATTTGTGATAATTAATTTGAGATTAATTCCTTGTAATCTATACCGTTGTTGTAACACCCTTCAAGTTTAATAATATTCTTATTTAACTTGAATTTTGTTTCACATTTTTTATCCCGCATTTAATTCGATATTCGGTACTGTTTGTATTCAACCCCCCTTCTACAAACACATTGGGACCTAACAACTACCAAAGGAGGGGTAGTATAGTAATTAAGTTATCTTATTACCAATTCACTCTTTATTCTTAAAAGGAAACGATTTCGATTTGCAAATATCTCTCTCGGAAAAGATGAATTTGATACGAATGATAATTTTAAAACGTGTATCTCGAAATTAGCTTTCCAACCATTACTCATAATAAACTTTTGAGCGTACGGTTGATTTTATACGATTTTTACAAGTTTGAGTTAATAATAGCATTTTAGCACATAAAAATCAATTTAAAATGTAACGATCACCAAATAAATCCGTCCATCATTTTTAGAAAGTCTTTAGGATTATTTCAAAGATAACAGAACAAATATCATGCCTTTATCTTACTCAGATAATTTTATAAAAATCCACGAAGGTTAAATAAACCTTATTTAAATCATATAATTCCCTTAAATCCATAAAATATTAACAATTCACGTAATCATGCATACAGACAAACAAGCACATATACTGACACATCACAACTCATGTCTGATCATAAAAAAAATTTCCCTCTTTAACATTATCCCCTTCTTCTTTTACGCGTACCGGGTCACGTTCTGTCTGACGGCTCGACGCTCAGCGTTTCAATTACGCTTCACATTATCATTATCGACCGACACGTCACTAGGACGCAATACTTCATTTAAACATTCATTTCACATAATAATACATATTTCACATTTTATATACTTTAATCCCTTTTTAGGACGGGTTCCGTTTTACATGACGGCCCGACAACACAGCTTAACTCCTAAGCTGACTCTTTAAATTGGAACGCGTCTATCTACTCTCCCAGATACTAATATACAATAAAGACAATAATCATCACTTAATCACATACACATATTTTATAATCACTTCACATAGATCATACTTTATTGATTTAATTACGTCGAAGAATTTTTAATCGTCACAGTAAATGAATCTTTAAAACCAATATAGTATCCATTTGCATGTACAATGAGCCTAGACGGCAAATTAATGTATATCATAAGTCGCTAAAGCAAAATATTAAAATCAAGCTTAAGATAATACATTTCATGGCTCAGTGTAATTAGCCTAACACATTATACTATTGATCGGGCTATAACAAAATTAGAGCCAAACAGTATAATTTGTTGGTCACAATAATGAGCCTAACGGGTTAAAGCAAAATAAGTGTACTATACTCGGATAAATTAGGAAATATATAATACTCATCCGAGTTTAAACAAAATAATATATTGACAGGGGCTAAAAAACTAAATATTATTAGTAGGATTTGCTGTATCGGTTAAAACAAAATAATAAATACTATTGACACAATTAAAAAAATTATACTATTAAACCGAACTAAACAAAATTAGAATTGAAACAAATAATAATGGGATCGGGCAAAAACAAAATAATGTATACTGCTTATTCCTGCCAAAAATATGCAACCCAGACTAAAATATAATTAAAAATAAACTAAATATAATTATTTGAATTTGGTTAATATTAGTTATTTATATATTTATAGGTTTTTTTTATATCTATTAAATCTATACTATTTAAAATATATATAATTAAATAATATTTATTTAAAACAACCATGCGTCGCACGTGTTATAAGCTAGTATACTTAAAATATCAATTTGAAAATATTTACATATACTTTTTTGATCGATAAAGGAGGTATAATAATTATTTATATTTAAGGTGGGAAATTAATGGCTCTAGTCGATGATTAGTTGTTGGGTTCAGAAACTTCAAATTTGTATCGGCTATTTATCTATGAAATTATCAAAAAATAAGTAATAACTAATTATATTGATTGAATATCGTACATAAATTTTTTTACTTATGTTCATAATAAACTTTTAATTATATATTTATTTTTTATTATAAAATTTGAACTCAAAACTAAGATAATTTCTAATCTATCATTTGACTTTGATGTGACTTCTGCAACAAAATAAAATAAAATTTATATTATTATTAAACTCAACTCCAACCTATACCGAATAAACTCTAGGTCAAAAATTTCTTTATTTCTACTATATAGATTATTTGAGTATAAAAATATAGGCGTATAATTTAAAAATAATAAAATTGATGAAATATAAGAATAAACAATATTTTTTTAGATAAGTAGTGAAACAGTAATATTAAAATATAAAAAATCTCCAAAAATTTGGCATGACAAAAAATTTGATGTAATTTTGATACGAAAAAAATGGTATGAATTTTAGATATGGATTGAAGAAGAATCTTATACTTATGTAAAATTATAAATTTGAAATTGAATCGGAAATGGTCTGATAGAATCAATAAAATATGCATAAATTTCATATTATTTTATAAGAAAAATATATTATTTACTTAACGATCAGTTTAAATAACATATTTATAATTTTTTCTTGCGTACAAGTCTTTATAAATGGGAAAAAAATATAATTTTAAAGTTTTTTAAAAATTATTATATTCATGATCGTCTCTTAAGAATGACATACATAGCAATCAGCAAAATAAGATAATAACTGGTTTATTTATTAAGTATATTTGTCTAAGAGGAAAATAAAATTTTCAATCATTTTATTTGAAAAAGTGAAGGAGAGAGATTGATAAATAAATAAATTATTTATTATTACTACATTTATATTTATTGAATGACTTAAATTACGGGGTGTATTGAATTAGAATTTTTAATGATTTTTTTCATTAATTAAATCTAGGTATATTCAACTGAGATTTTAAAAAATGTATCAGAATTTTATGGTATTCAACTAGGATTTGAAATTATGTATAAAATCTGGTGGTATTCAATCATGATTTTAAATTATGCTACAAAATCTGTGGTATTCAACTGAGATTATTTAAAATCCATTAAAATCGGTATTCACATGCTAACGTTTTTTTTTTGAAATTCATAAAATGATAGATTTTGGGGGATTGTTCAGCTTATTTTATGGTTTTTGAAATCTCACTATAATTGATGAGATTTTAAAAGATTGTGTTTAAATCGTAAAGATTCTTCATCAACTCTACGACATTTTATCTAGAATCCGTGTAAAATTAAAATCAAATATAATTTATTAAAATCCATGAATTATATATAATGTATTAAAATCATAATTCAGTATACCAAACTAAATTTGTAATCTCACCTTACTACACGGAACAGAAATTTATTGCATTTAGCTAACAAAAAAAGAGTGTCAAAATTCAGACGAGATAAAAAGATTTAAACGGGCCTCTGAAAATTGAATGGATAGGGGTAGCCCTCCAAAGGCCCAAGAGGTGTACTGGCCCAAAATAGTCTTGCATGAAAGCTATCTCCAATCTACAAGCCTCTTTTATCTTAAAAATAAATGTTTACCGTAAGTTTGATCTGTCATATGTTAAATGTTACTTCATCCGCCTCACTCATTTTCTTTTTACAGTTTTCTTTTTACAGTTTTTTCTTCATCCTTCATATATATTATAATGATATTATAATATATAATTCCGTAATTGATTTTATCAATTTTCTTTTTCGTTATAAAAAAAATTGAACATTATATTTCTATTAAGAAGAAAAAAATTTAATTTTTTTTAGACAATTACGTTTTATAAAAGTTTAAGTGTGTCAAGCCCCTATTTCCAATGTAAAAAATTAGGTGAAACAAAGGAAATAATTTTAATCTTTTAAATTCATAATTGCTAATAATTGTTATATTACTTTTTGGGCCTCTAAATATTGGATCTATCTGCTTCATCGCTTGTTTCAAATAAAAAGTACTTGCATTGCCTAAGACATTGCTCCCAAGTTATCTAAAGTAAATGACGTCAGTGATAAAAAACTAACATACTTTCATTCCATTTTTTGAGCAAAACTTTGTAAAATTTTCACTTGTTTTAATTTCTTTATAAAACTCAGGAGTAACAGAAAAACTTATGATAATCGAGTACATGGTGAATAAAATTAGGTGGAATAACAATTCACTCCTCCGAGCGTCTGACAAAGAATGAGCAGCTCTACTAAACAAATGTGTCGCATCATTGATAAACATATAAGCAAACTCAATTAGCACATGATAAGAGTATTGTTAACCGAGGAATTTGGTTAAAAAAATTAAGGTTCGCGGTCGGAATCAATTTCTGCAGCGATGGTTCTTCGCAATAAAAGTCGTAAGAGTATGGTGATTCTGATGAATCGGGGGCTGAGATCGCAAGGATGTTTGGTGGTGACGTATAGAGATCTAGCTTCCAACCCCCTACAATATGCCTACGTACCTCCTTTTATAGAGGATCAAACCCTATGTAGTTCTTGGAGAATAAGAAACCAATATAGATTTGGTTTCTCATTCTTAGGCCCAATAGGAGTTGTCGAACCAACCTCATATTATAACTCGAACATATATTGGCTTTAGAAGTGCTCAGCGATGCGACCTAGTCACAAAGGCCCAAGGCTCGGTTACGACTTCGGAACTTCACGAATAAGCAAACTCCCCGGCCGGTGGACATTTCATCCGCTACCGCTATCTTCGTCGATCGTAACCGCAAGTATAGTCATGACTTACCGCAAATGTTGAAGTGTATCCTTGCCCCCAATGAGGATAACCAACCAGACTACATGACAAGTGATCCCAAGAAAATAAGTGCAAAGTGCGAGATAAACCCATAGTATCCCGACGAGGACAACCTATCGAATGCAGAGACAGGGCTCCCAAAGCATACACTAAGTGTTAACAATCGTTCCCCTACGATTTTTCTTCATCCAATTTTTCCTAATTTCTTACTTCCTTGTCTCCTCAGTCTATCCGCGTCTCATTATTTATCCTTCAAATTATCTCAAGGTTTCCTCGAATCCTCCCAACTTACAGGGGATAAAATATATGTATCTCTTATGCCTTCAACCATCAATTTTAACTCATGGTGAATCACCCTCATCCTGATGAATACATACTTTTCTATTTCTATTGCTACGAGTCTTTAGGGTTTCCTCATACCCAACTCCCTTATCATACCTCAAACTCTATTGCCTTTATATTCCTTTCCACTTCAGTTTCTTTTTTTTTTATTTTCCTTTCTCTTATCATTATTTCATGAACCAACACAACATAAGCATTGATTTCAAACATCCCGTCATTCTGGATTCGTGTCCTCAGAACAAATCTTGATAACTTTTACAACTTAGATTCATAATTCATCATACTCGTCTGCCTTTGTTCTGGCTCTAAAGCTTTTACACTATCTCCATAACCTTGGGAAGTACTTTCCTGAAAACAATTGACTGAACTTAAATCAGTTTATTATAATCTCTTGCTCCGTGCCTTCCTTGGCCTTTCACCAGCGGGTGGCCTCTCTCTTAGGAGGGTAAGTGACAAAACAGTCTTTTGTGATTCGTCAATCATTTAGAATTTCAAATGATTCATATATTTCCTTTAGCCAGGCTCTTGCCTCGACTGGGTCAACCTGTTCCTTGGAACTCTGAGAGCTTCGCGATTTAAAGGTCACGAAAGAATTTCCTACCGCATTGTTTCCTCAAGGTGGTGGTTGGGGATAATAGTCTAAGTTCTTTTTAGATAGGTCCATGAATTGCCGTATAGGAGTACCGTCTCGGGTCTCCTTTCTTTACTCGACTTTCTGTTTCCTTAGTATGAAATATTTCATCCTTCTCCCATACTTGGGGTTATCTTATACGTTAAAATCCTCATATTCCACTTCATTATGTTATGGGTTCCTTCTATCTTGATGGTGTCCTCCCTGACTATCACATTCAGGGTTTGCCCTAAATCTTATTCCTTGAACTATGACTTTCATCTAAGATCTCATCTTTAAGCTCTTGAACATTTGGAACCCAAATTCTATAGGAATACCTCATTATTCCCTTATCATCTTTCTCGGTATTAATCTCATATCTATTTGTTGGCTCTCTGCCTTCATTCATCACTTTTTCTGGCACAATATGTTCTTTTCCAATAATTCGGTCTGTATTGCAATCTCAAACAGCTTTTCGGTACCGGCTCCGGTTACCTTCACTTCTATTTCCATTTTCTCAAAATCTCTTATAAACTCTTCCAAAGACATTATTATCTTGAGTCTCTCCTTTTTACTAAGGGCATCAGCCACCACATTGGCTTTCCCCGAATGATAAAGAATCTCCCAATCATAATTCTTTATTAGCTATAACCGCCTCCTCTGGCGTATGTTGAGCTCTTTCTGCGTGAAAATGCACTAGAGCACTTATGGCTTGTGTAAATCTCGCACTTCTCTCCATACAAGTAGTGCCTCCAATCTTTAGGGCAAAACTATTGCAACGAGCCCAAGCTCATGGGTGAGGACATCGAATTTTATATTCCCTTAATTGTCTTGACGCGTACGCGATTACCTTACTGTGTTGTATAAGAAGCACCCTAATTCTTTATGTGAAGCATCATTAAACATCACAAAATCTCCTTTTCCATCCGACAACGCCAACATAGTAGTCGTCACCAACCTTTGCTTTAGTTCTTAAAAGCTGTTCTCGCATTTCTCTGTCCATTCGAACTTCTGAGTCTTACGAGTAAGCTGTGTTAAAGGGGATACTATCTTTACAAACTTGAATGAACCTCCGGTAGTGACCAGCCAATCCTACCTCTGGTAATCGCCCTGACCATGGTCATCAATTCCTGAGTGGTCCTTTATTCATTCTTGTCAGGATCCTCCACGGAATCCTTCTCAGCAATAATCCCTTCTAGGACAACATCTTTAACCGCTACATCCTCAATATGAACATCATACGGTCCCGTGTTAGGACGCTCTATCGAATTCACAATCTGATCTCCAATAATTAATAAAACATCATCGCGTTGTTGCTCCTCAACCTCAGGGTTCGGAGTCCCGCTACCATATACGATAATGAACTACGCTTTTATCACGATATTTATAAGGGTTCCCATAAAGGTTTTAACTGTCAGTACTACGTTAGGTAGTCCGACTATGAACTTGGCAAGAGTTCTTATTTATCTTAGTGAACTTATTATTTTAACGTCACTTCATCTCTGAGGTTTATAACGCTTAGCTCTGATACCATTTCTGTAAAACCCCCAAATCCGGGGTCGGGGATCCGGGTTGTCACGAGTTCCATTTCCCATAATAACACTTAATCTTAATAAACAACCAACTACTACATACTGTGACCCCACAATATACACACACACCACAAGTTATAGTCTCAGAGATGAATACCAAAAAAATAATACAAGTCACTTTATTCCACAATTATATGCCATTACACCTTAAAAGGGTTTCTGAATAAATTTACATTTCCATGCCATTATTACAATTCATAAATATACATAAGTCTGGTACATCAAAAGTTGAAAGCCTAGCCTATTGGTAGATCCTACCTCGGCTATAACGGCATCAACGCCTACAGGAAACTGCGGAACGTTTCCTAACCGCTTGCGAATCGGGAGCTTGGTCATGTTCATCTTTTCTATCTGTTGTTGTATGATGAAAAAGAAAGCAAGGGTGACAAACAAGCTCACCGAAATAATATGTATAATAATTAACAATATATGAGCATTCTCATAGTACTCATGAAAGTCTTGGTCAAGAAGAAATGAACCAAGTTTGATATCTTAATGCGACGAAGTCACAAAATATTCAGTATATATACTTATATACATTTCAAAATCTTGGAAGTCCTCTTCCATGCCTAATATACACAGAGTTCCAGTTTATAACTGTATAAAAATATCGTTGCAAGGTGATCTCATATATCTAACCTTGTCTCAACGTTTTTGTGAAAATCTTTGTCATGCATAAGATAATCATTAACCAGATATAAGTTTAAAAGATGAAGTTACAAGATACTCCAATATACTTATATTTTTTCCGAATACTACTTGAACTACCACCGTTCAAGTTATAATTAGTTTCCAAAGTTCATCACATAGATGAGACTACAAGACAAGATTTGAATAGATTCAATCCTTGAAATATCATTATAAATAATGAAGTTACAAGATACTTCATTAAGTCCCGATGTATATATATACACCTATATATATATATACATTTCATACACTCCTTTAAAATCTCTGTTATGAAAATAATAAACAGAGTTGCAATATCCAATAAATTTGGAAAGGAGAAAACCTTGGCATAAACCTGATATCTTGCTGATCAGGCAAAGATACCAATAAGTATCCTTTTCTACTAATAGATGGATGAATCCCCCACCGGTCATCACCCTGGCCACATAAGGACCTTGTGCTGGACCGCCACCCGGCCTCTTACGCGTTGATGGACTGCCACCCAGCCACTTACACTTTGATAGACCGTACCCCGGCCTGTCGCTTATGCCGACTCAATTAGATGGACTTACTTCCCAAACGTTGGGCAAGTAATCAAATTGTTTTCTCAAAACAGCAACCACGTTGCGAATGTAAAATACACCACAGAGCCGGATCCCCCAGGTTTTGAGCGAGTATTTAAATCCCCTTCGAAAGGAGGATTTTAAATATAAAAGAATGAGTTTTGGGATCCGCCCTAACTTTTAGAAATCATTTTGAAGACTCGAAAATATTTTTAAGAATGTTTGGAGTACTGCTGATTTATTAAAATAAATCAGTCCCGATATATTAGAAATATCTGAATATTATTATTTAAATAATATTCTCATAAAGATAATCCTTATAAAAATAATCGAAGTAGAAGTTTTAAAACTTATACTTGAAATGAATGATAAATAACCAAAGATGTACTTATACGAAAGTACGATCTTTATTTGAATAATCAAAAATAAGTTTGATTATCGAAACATTATTCTTTAATAAAATAAAGAATATTATTTAATAAATAAGCGGAGTCATAAGTCCTCAAATGAATATTCAAAATATTATTCATTAAATAAAATAAACGGAGTCTTAAGTCCTCGAATGAATATTCAAAATAATATTCATTAAATAAAGTAAGCGGAGTCATAAGTCCTCAAATGAATATTCAGAATAATATTCATTAAATAAAATAAAGTTATCGAATAAACCTTATTCGATTAATAGTTTTGAAAACTATATCAATATATATATATTATACTCGGGAACATCGACTCCCGGTTTAGAAAAATGTTCACCTTTGGGTCCCCTATACTAAGGGTATACGCAACTACTGCTTATCTCTAGCATAGGTATTATGCAACTTATAAGCAATTGAACCAACAGATATATAAATCAAGAATACGAAACAGGCATGCATATATACCATATCACATGCTCCAATATATCGCAAGAATTTTCTAATAACAAATATGCATTTATCACAAGATCATGCATATACACATATATATCACAACAATAGTTATACGGGTAGAAAACTTGTCTGAGCGACTGGGGGTTATAAATGGCTTGAGACGAGTCTGGTAACCTATAAACAACATATAAGTTGGAATTAAACCAAAGTCGCTTAAGAATCTAGACTTTAACCAATTAGACTCTAACGCTTGTTTTTGCGCTTAACGATTTACTTACATCGCTCGAGTACCCTCGGCTCCACCATTTTTAATAAATTAACCATTAAGAATTTTAAAGCGATTCTTTTGCGAGTACCTTACCAACTGCCTAATCCACTTAACATAATTGTTTCATACCCCAATTAGTCATTTAAAGTCCTTAACCAAGGTTTCAAAGTAAGGCGGGGGGTAATGGTTCGGTCGCGAAATGCCGTTACTTAAAACGGTCGTTTCTCCTAAACCGTACATCGGATTCACACGAACCACATATCAAAACGAAGCTCGTAACATGAACTATCTAATCATGGCAATGGTCAAAACCTAACAGTGAGTTCACGGGTCCTGATTGTTAAGAACAAAACAGTCTTAAAGTAAATCGGACATTTCGACGGCTATGTTTACGCGATTACCAAATTTTAAACTACTCCAATCAACCACAATCAATCCCACAATCATTACTACAACCAAAATCCATCCATACTCTACTACAACAGCCCCAACATCTCAAGATTTCCAATTTATACTACTCTCAATCATGAACTAAAAGCTTATACTTAAGTTTCATTAACTATAAACAAGATTCAATCATCCAAATTGCTACAAACCCAACCAAACTTTAAACACACAAGCATCATGCTTCTCATGAACTATATTAATCAAAACCACTCCTAAATATTCAAAGTAAAACTAGGGTTTGAAGTTTTATACCTTCCTTGAAGCTTTTAATCCATGAAAGATCTTTGGAATGCCCATGGAAGCCTTTATCTATGCTTAAGCTACCTTGACCTTACAAATAAAATCAAAAATCAAA
This sequence comes from Apium graveolens, assembly GCF_009905375.1. Lineage (NCBI taxonomy): Eukaryota > Viridiplantae > Streptophyta > Magnoliopsida > Apiales > Apiaceae > Apium > Apium graveolens. The sequence goes on from NC_133655.1 coordinate 209,628,779, forward strand.
AATTTGTTCTTGAAAGTTACTTGTTCTTGAAATTTACTATTCACCCTAAATTAAAATGATTTGTTTGAGATAGAAAACCTTTGATTCAAGCACTCAAACTACTTGCTCTTCTTAGTTATGAAATATAGGATCCAAAGAAACAAATCTCTTGAATTATGATTGAGTGGAGCTTGGGTTTGGAAATTTTTCTTCTTGTTTTTCTTCAAAAAACCGTGAGCAAGGAGATGGGGGGGAGAGAAATGAATGTGTTTGCTTGGTTGCTTTGTTTTTGTTCTTAATTAACCTTTTAACATGGTAAAATTTGTGTGGCTTATAATCAACCAACAATTCCTTCCCATTGTGTCATGCTTATGTCATCCTCTTATGTCATCTTCCCACACTTGTCTTCTTCTTGTTGGTGTGATGGCATCATCATCACTAACCTCTTTGATTAACTCCTAATTACTTGGCTAATGATCGCTGATCTGTTATACGGTTCGCTTAACTTTCGTTTTCGTTTATCGTTTGAGGGATCATACCCGGGATCTTATTGCTTGGGTTCCCTTAACCTTTCTCAATACATTATATTCCTTTTATGATCCTCTCTTATAATCCTTGAATTTAAATCCTTTTTATCCTGTTACCTTATACTCAATTCTTTCGGTATCTGGTGGATTTTCGGGAAAAAATCAAAGTGTTCGAATTTGGATTCTGACGATCTTTACATACACTTATATACCTTATAGAGTACTAATAAGATCTCAGAATAACAATAAAAGAACCCCTATAAAGTGTGGTATGAAAAGTTTTCTTATTCAGCATAATCAGCAAAATCACTATTCATAAGGGTTACAAAAAGTCCAAAATTTTGGGTTTATTACACACAACCTCCTGCACACCTCCTGGATCAATGGCTCTAAGATATACAATCTCAACCACATACTGTAGATGATATGCTTGTGGATCAGTATAAGGGTTTGCCAATATAGTACAACAATTGCTCACCTCAGATATGTCTAATCAGGACTATCAAGCCATTCTATTAAATTACAGGGGAGAAGTTGAAGATCAACATGATAAAATAGTAGATGAGGGTGATAGAGATGGAAATTTTGATGTTTGGCTCTCCAAGACATTCACAATTGACATGGAGGAAGCCCTTTCAAGGTTTAGAGAGGAGTACATCACAATTCTAAGCAGCAACGCCCAAGTATTCACTCCACAAGAGGTATATGATGCCATCACAAAGGTCTACAAGGCTCAACTCAAAGCTTTCAATTACATTGTCAAAGCTCTAGAACAAACTCTGAATGGTCATCGGGATGAAGTCAAGAAACTTGTAAATCAGAAAACTGATGAACTTATGCCCGGTCTTAATGAAATCAAAATCAAATTCATCAAGTTTTCTGATAAACTTGCAACTATGAATCTCTCATCTATAGAAGAAAATATCAAGAAGCTCAGGGACTCATATATTGCTCTTCGTAATGTGTTCCAATAATAAATCTCTCAGAATTATGACACCAGGGTCAAACTGGATCAACTCCACAAGGCCATATATGAGACTTCAACCTTGATGATGGAAAAATTAGGAGAGTTGTGCAAGAAATTTTGAAACTACAACTTCTACCAGTGCACCTTCTGTTTCTTCCTCTCTACAAATCAATGATCTTCAACATCAAGTGGTTGAGCTTATAACCTCTAATACTGCTTTTGTCTCTCAATTCAATCAGTTAACAGCTCAAATCCAAAGACAACAACATGATATCAAGTCATAAATAGATTCCAAAGACTATTTTCAGATGCAGACAAGTGTGTCTTTGGGAGCTATCATGGGTGCACTCAAAGTCCCTCTCCAAAAAACACCAACTGTTGTTAGGACGCAGATTCCCCAGGAATTTAAATTTCCTGATACCAAGCCTAGGGAGAGATGGAGTCCAAGGTAAAACCCACAAGTCAAAATAAAGATGTTAGAATGGATGAGAGACTCAAGATGGTAGCTGAAGGCCCTTGCTATGACAAGGAATTTGGTGACCTTCTAGAAGGCCTGAGAGTCCCAATTAATCTAAACCATCACACTTACAAGAAAGCTATAAATAACAATGTGAACTTCTTGAAAGTGATAGTAGTCACCGGAAAAAATGCTGAAGGAAAAGAGAGTGATGATCAATATCAATGATTCTGGAGTTGACAGATGCATGCAAGTCTCACTAGCATTTATCAAATCTTGGAGATCATCAGAACTGGACATCTTTATAAATAAAGTCAAATCGATGATCCATGAGGATACTCAATTGTTTAGAGAACTCAAAGCATGCCAAAAAGGACCTTTTCCTGAGAAATATCTTAAATGTAGCAAGGGAGTGGCCTACATCTGTCCAACTACCAAGAAGTGTAGACACTTTCTAATTCCAAAGCATTGTGTGATGAATAATAATAAGACTATGATGATAATTGAGACTGAGTTGAAGACCAAAAAAATTATGACTGATGAAGACCTTGAGATGATCAAAATCTTTGCAAGATACTTAAGAAATGTTGATGCCATGATACCAAAAACTGCTATAAATAAAAAGATAATGACTTGGATGATGATGAGTAAAAAGAAGGATGAACACAAATATTTTGGCTCAACTCCAAGTCAATTTGGAAAAAGTAGTGGTAGACAAAAAGATGAAAAGAAGAAAGGAAAAATGAAGACAGTGAGATGAAAGATGGAGGAGATGTTAAAGATAGCAAGAAAATACCTCTAAGCCAAAAATCCATAACTCTGAAAACCTTAATCCAAAACCCTAGCCAAACAAAAACTCAAAACATCCAATTCTCCAAGCCTAAGTACCTTTATAAACCCACAACCAACTCTTTACTTAAAGTACTTATCTTAGCCAAAAAAAACCTTCTTTAAGAAACTGATCAAACCTCCACCATTCAAACCACCAACCAAATCTCATTTCAAGTCTACTTGAAGAAAATCAAAGAAAATAAAAGTTGAAATGGGTATTCTATGGAACTGCTTTAATCAAGAAGATTTTTTTACCAATTTGAGAAGAAATATCAGATGATGACTACAACAATCAACTAGCTGAAGAAATAGTCAAAGTCTGTGTGAAACTCTGGGAGAGGTGAAAATTTACTTTAAAGATGGCACATTCAACTTACTCAACAAAGAGGTAATTGAAAATTACTCAACATTTGAACTTGAAAGAGTAATTAGTTTGATGATTGAGAAGGATGCTTTTATAAAGATGAGGAAGGTTGAACTGGCTAGAAGGTCAAGACAAAGAGATGAAAGGAATGCAATGGAGAAGGCTGAGAAAGAGGCAAATGCCTTCAAAAAGGCTAATGAGATAGAGATGTTTGAGAAAATATCAAATGAACTAAAAGCAAAAAGGTTGAGTAGAGTTTCTCCGGATGATGTATTTCTGAATATCAAGACTCACATATTCTCAAGGTACAAGATAAAATATCTTGATAGTTACTCAATGAATGAATGGATGAAGCTAGTGGAAGCTCTAAGGGGGACTGAGATAATTGAAGAACTTGAGTGACTTGTCAAATTCAAGAATTTTATTAGAGAGCAACCAGGATTTGAATAGTTTAACTGATTTTTTAAATTCAATTCTAAATGTAATTGCAAGATGACTCTCATATATAAAAGTTTGTACTTTGTCAATCTTTTAGCTTTTAAATTTTAGCTTGGGGTTAGTCTTGTTATCAAGCATGAATTTGTGATGAGTAATCTTCTCACAAATTGAGGGAGATTGTTGTGCAAGACATGCCTTTACATAACAAGACAAAATCACTTTTTGAGCCCTAAGATTTAGTTATATGATAATCTTTTTGTATTACGTAATTGTATTTCTTGAGTCTGTAAAAGTGTTAAGGAGATTGGACTGGGAGATTTTTCAATGAACATCCATCATGCTAAGAAATAAACTCTGGAAGAAGATCAATCTTGATCATGCCTCGGAGAGAGATGTAAAAGTTTGGAAATGAATAATGTTGTTTTTGGAAAAATGTTCTAAGTCACATATCGATAGCACAAATCATGATGTACATGGATGTCTATCGAGAAGTCACTTTACTTGTAGAGATATCATTATACTTGTAGAGAAGTAATTCTACTTGTAGAGATGTCATTATACTTGTAGAGAAGTAATTCTACTTGTAGAGATATCATTCTACTTGTAGAGAAGTCCAAGGTAAATGGAGATGTCGACAAGTCAAAACTGCATGTAGAGAAGTGGAGATGTCGACAAGTCAAAACTGTATGTGGAGAAGTGGATGTGGAGAACTGGAGATGTCGACAAGTCAAAACTGCATGTAGAGAAGTGGAGATGTCGACAAGTCAAAACTGCATTAGAAAAGTGAAGATATGGATAAGTCATTCTACATATCAACATGAGACATCCCTACACAGTAAGGAAGATCTCGAGCACAAATTTATAGAATATAACCCACTTGATGATTCAAGATTATCAATCAACAAACTGTTTTATCACTAAAATGGAAAGTTTACAAATGCAGTTTGAAGAGTGCAAGATCAAGGGTCAAGATGAACTGGACAAAGGAGGGTCATAGACCTAGTAGATTCTACACAGATATGATGCACTAGAAATAAAAATAGACAAATTAACTTTAGAAAATATGTTAGTCTATTTTAGTGCAAGTTCTGTAAACTGTGCAAGATGATCTATAAACATGTCACAGGTCCTTAGTTCAGTATAACAAAAACAGATTTAGAAATCTTGTATTCTCTTAAGAGAAGTAGATAAGTTCTTATTATTCAAGAACACATATTTGTAGCACAACTAATTTGATTTAATATAAATCAAGTGAGTTTTGATAATTGTTTGTGTCTTTTACATGGAGTTACTTATCACTACAAATTTGTATCTGGTTGTTTTAAGTTCCATAACCTAAACACAACTCAATTTTCAAGATAGTAAAAATCAAGAAAATCAAGAAAACACATTCATCCCCCCCCCCCCCGTGTTACACTTCATACCTAACACATAATTTTCACAATCTAGCACAATCTCGAAAGTTTGGGGACTCACTTTGCACAATAATTGAGTCAAACTCTCATGTTGCAAATCATCCATCAAGTAGGGATGGGCGTCGGGCCACTTCGGGGTCGAGTAGTACTATCCCCGCCCCCGACTTCAACCTCAATCCCCATCCCTGCCCCATTCACCGTCGGGGATTATATATCATTCCCCGTCCCTAGCCCAAAACCGGGGGGAAGGGGGGATCCCGCAGGGATTCAGAGAATTATTTTTTAACCTAAAATTTTTGTTAGTTTTTTTTCATGCGAACGGTGGTATAAATAGTAGGGAAACTCATATATTGTACTGAATATTATAATAATTTTATCTTTTAACCATATATTTTAATATAAATTCAAAGTATTTTGTAGTACTTCACTTTAGACTTCCGTACTTAAAAGCATCTTTAATATCATAAAATATGCAATTTGACTTCTGGATAGACAAGATATTCAATCTATCTATTTATCAAATATCTATTTATCAAGTTTTAACTACATATATATATATATAATGTAGAGCGGGGGGAAATCGGGTCGGGGACGGGGATCGGGTCGGGTAGACATAAGAAATTGTCACTGATCTACTCCCGGTTTTTTATGAAATCGTCCCTATTCCCCGGCCCGTACCCAAAAAAATTCCTGAATCCCCGTCCCTTTCGGTGCAGGAATCCGGTCGGGGTCTGGCGTGCCGGAGTAAATGCTCATCCCTACTGTCAAGTTACATTCATCCAATAACACTTTTTGCACGCCTTAATCATGATGTTCATCATCACCATTATTCACATCTTTGTAGGCATCATCAAGTATTTCTTTGGTGTGTTCTTCAACATCCTCGATCTTTTATGTTTTCGATTATATTACCTTCCCCAAAATTTGTAGACATAAAATTTTCGAATTTCAGTATCTCACCTCTTTCAACCTTTTCCAAATAATTTTCAGAATTTTCACAACCAAACTATTTTTTATTTTCCACACCTAACAAGTTACTATATTTCGGTTGAAAACAAATATCAAACATATTATGAGCATCGACGGGTTCATAACGTTGAACTGTAACATCATCTTGCTTGAGTTCCATATACATCTTAGAGTCATAAACCTCTGATAAAAACCTATCAAACATCGATCGCTTCATCCGCCTTCAAGTCTGAATCGGTGTTTTACCTTTACGTATCCTATCCGTTTGCAACTTCTCCCATCATACAGCAACGCCACTTTTTAGTTTACAAGCCACCAGTTTCGCCAGTCTATATTCATTAACCTCTGTCAACTCAAAGAAACACTCAACCTCCAAAATCCAGTCTAAGAAATCCTCAATTTCTGACCTCCCTTGGAATAACAGAATATCAGCCCGAATCTTGTAATCGTTACGATGTTGATTGTTGCTATGATCAGAACCACTATACGTGTGTGGCAAAATCCTTAAACTCTATTTTTATTGGCTCTAGTACTTCTGACCTCCGTATATTGTTGAAATATCGTTTTCAATCTTGTCATAGACTGCCTCAACTCTTCAATTGCCCGTGTATTCGCAGCCTCATGATCACCATCATTAGAACCTCCAGTTGTGCCTCTCCCGATCATCGGAGAACGAGGTGAAATTATTGCTCTGATGCCACTTGACGTAGTAGAGAAGCGAAGGAAAAATAAACGTTAATCCTCGTAAGGACACTCAAACGAGAAATCCCTAAACACCTTAAATCCACAAGGCAAACCTCGAATACACGAGGAAGAATTCTTGAATTCACGAGAAAAATAAGAGAAAACTTTTAGTGTTTTAATTTAATAAAAGATGAATAATCAGTTACATAATGGCATAGTTTATATATTGATAATAAACCCCAAAACAAAATTAAAAAAATCTTAACTAAAATAAAATATTAGATATAAGTAGCATGATCATGCAGATTCGAGCATGATCATGCACTAGGTAACGATCAGACGCTCTGCTACTTCCCCTTTGGCATGATCATGTAACTTGTCAACATGATCATGTCGCTATCCCTCCCTTGGTTGTGCGAAGGGAAAACAAAGATAATTCTCGCAAGGAATCTCAAACGAGAAATCGTTAAACACTTTGAATTTACAAGGTAAACCTCGAATTCACAAGATTTCTTGAATCTGCAAGAAAAATAAATGAAAATTTTAGTGTTTTAATTCAATCCAAGATGGATAATCAGTTATATAAAAGTATGGTTCATATAGGGATAATAAACCCTAAAATAAAATATAAAAATCATAATTAAAATAAAATATTAAATATAAGTAGCATGATCATGCAGATTCGAGCATGATCATGTACTAGGTATCGCGCTCTGCTGTTGCTACCGTCCTTTCGGCATGATCATGCAGTTTGTCAGCATGATCATGTCATTGTCCTTCCTTGACTATTGGAAATCTCTGCTGCTTTGTCATGATCATGTAGCTCGTAAGTATAATCACGTTGCTGTTCTCCTTACTTTTTACAAATTTATTTTATTAAATTTCACTTAAAAAACTTAGCAAAAAAAAGTTTCACTTAAAATCCCGGGGCTCTTGTCTAAGACTCCGTTTGATGTTGCTGTTACAGACAGTTACATCAGCTTTTTGCTGAAAAGCTGTCAGAAATGTGTTTGCTAAATTCTAAAAGTTGCTATCAGGAAAAGCGTTTTTAGTCTAAAAGCTGCTGTTAGCAAAAACTTGTCCCCCATGGTTTTAGAAAAAGCTGTCTTCAGTTTTTGCGGTCAGTTTCACCATCAAACCTTCTGAAACATATTATTTTTATATATTTTATCTCAAAATATGCATAACTTAAAAAAATTACCAAAGATTATCTAATTTTCCTGACAGCACTTTTTCCACCTGCACTTTTTTTCATGTCATAATAATTTTTAATAACACTCCCAAACATAACTTAAATCACGGAGATGGACGATTAAAAAGTGAATTCTTAGGTAAAAGAAGAGATAGAAAGTACATAAATTAAAGCAACTCTCTCTCTCATTCTTAAGTTTGGTCTATATATATAAGAAAACAAGCTTTTCCCGAACCAAAAGCCTCTCCTTGCCATTTGTTTGCACTTGTACCAACAATTCCATCCATCTTTTCCAACTAACCTTACCTGTATTTTTACATTACCTAAAAATTTCAATCATTTTGAGCCCACTTTTCTTAATTTTAATTCATTATTCGCCTCTGTTTAATTACTTTTACATCAAGCTACCTACTAATATTTGTGTCACACTCTATCCATCCTTTGCATATCATGTGTGCACATATTTGCTGCATTTCAAGAACCTCACATTCCCTACTCATTGTTTCTAATTCTCATCTGAGTTGTCATTTTTTTGAACAACCTGCTCTCAGTCGAACATGGAAAAGGAGCAATTTTTTAATACTGTAATTTCACCACCACAATTCAACTTTGAGTTATTTGCCAATGCCTTTCAAACTAATCCCAATTTAGAAAACAACGCAGTTGAAACATATTCGCAATTCGATTCAGCGCTGAGCTCAATGGTATCATCTCATTCCAGCAAAATGTTGCCCAAGATTGTGCAGAGGTCTACTTACATGAACAGTCCCAACACTTCATCTTACAACACAACCACAGATTCTCCACTTAAATTGCAAATGCCAGTCATTAATCATCATTTTGTAAAAGAAAACATTCCCATTTCAGGAAATCCAATGCCTATGACATCTGCTTTGCCTATGCTCTCAACTCATCCGGGCTTCTCTGCTCAGCTTTCTTGCTTTCGTAGCCATAGTTTTAACGAGAAAAAGAGCCCAATCGGAATAAATAATGCAGAATTCCAATACAAAGATAGTGGCTTATTCAAGGAAAATGATAAGTTACCAGGAGTTTCAACTAGTCCTCTTCTTGATGCAGATGGTTCTCCAGTCGAGTTAGGATCAAGAAAGAGAAAAGGAAAAGCCAGGGAAGCTGCACTACCTCAGTCTGAAAAGGTGCAAACTTTATTCTTCCCTCTATATGCTATAGATGATATACTATTTCCATTTTTAATTCTCGATTTGATTAATTTAGGTAGTGGAAGAGGATGAAAATTTAGAGACAAGAAAGAGATCCAAGATGACAAGTGGAGATGAGAGTGGTGATGTTAAAAAAGAAGCAGAAACAAATATAGCTGCAGAGAAAAAAAAACAGGATGATGACAACCAAAAGCCTCCAGAGGCACCAAGGGACTACATTCATGTCAGAGCAAGAAGAGGTCAAGCCACTGACAGTCATAGTTTAGCAGAAAGAGTAAGCAAGCCCACCCTAAATTCAGTTCAGAGTTGATACTGAATAGCTTATAGCAAATTTTACTTTTGATCAGGTTCGAAGAGAGAAGATTGGTGAAAGAATGAAGCTTCTCCAAGATCTTGTTCCAGGTTGCAATAAGGTAATATTGCAATAAGATTATCATAATCAAATTTTTGAAGGCCATTACTAACATGGGATATGTCACAAATTGGTGTGTAATTAGGTGACCGGGAAAGCAGTGATGCTTGATGAAATAATAAATTATGTACAGTCTTTACAGTGCCAGGTTGAGGTAATTTACTCACACATCCATATTCAGTTTAGAATCTTTACTTGAATACTCTAAAACTTCAACATTGTTGCAGTTTCTTTCGATGAAGTTATGTACAGTGAATTCGAGACAGAATGTAAGCATGGTTAATCTTCTCCCCGAGAATGTAAGTGAATTGAGTTTCAAGAGATAGCTTTTGAATACAACTCATTGTCTAATTCAAATAGTCATAAACTCCAGATTTTCCGGCCAAATGGGAGGCTTTCAACTCAAATGTACTCAGCGGAGTCTTCTGCTTCAGGTTATCATGACCAACAAACCCCTCAAGTATGTGATGACTCATTGCAGCCATTAGATGTCACATTGGGCCGCAACCTTGGACCTCGATTAGATGGATTTGGTGATGGTCTTTCTCAGGTAATTTAACAAAAATCAGAAAATTTAACAAAAATCAACAGTTTAATCTTTAACAATATTACTGCTTACATAATATCCCTTCATGGTCACATTTTTTCTATCATGTCCAGTTTCCGGCATTCTCTGAGGATGATCTGCAAAGCCTTGTCCAAACAGGCCTTGTCCAAACCAGACATCTACCTGAATGTTGATTTTTGATCATAAATTAGTTGTCCTAAAATCACAGTCCAAGGGGGAGAGGAAGGCTTCTATGTATATAATGAGAAGAGTTTCATTAGACCATATTGTAGAGATTCTTTTTCAACTAGTTATGGAACATGTTGTAATTTTTTCTAGTTGATTATATCTTTCTACATCTTCCTGGTAAATTTAGTTTACACACAGCTGCATGATAAATTTGTAACTACCAGTATGAAACAAGAATTCCTAAAAAACTGTACTACTAAAAAGTGACTATTATTGTGTAACCAGTGGGATTAGTTGAATGTAATCAAATTTGTACTAGTAAAAAATGAGGCTATTATTGAATAGGAACTATTATTAAGAATACCAGGTTGGCATAATGGTGACATTATAATTAGACACAATGAATCTGAGATGATTAACTTAATCAAATCTTACCTAATTTAATAATTATGTGATCAGAAAAAGGATTAGTAGTGGAGTGGAGCCATGAAAAGATACCCTTAAAGCTGTATTAAATATATATAGCAGGCTGTAACAAACACCAATCATACATTGCAGAGTGTAAGAAAGATGAGTAATGTACTTTGAATTAAGTTATCTATTTTTCATGTTACATCTTCAGATGAAGCCTTCTTAAAATTGTCTTTTACCTGAAGATGGTGGTATTTTGCAAACTACTCTATTAGCTTAAGCAAAGATGTATATTTATGGGAAATTGTCAAGACAAAAATACCAATTATTTACATTAAAAGACTATTACAAATAATGTAGCATACGTTTGTAGTAAGATTCCATTATTTAATATAGAATAAAGAGGGAATATGTTAATGTGTTAAGCATGATTGGTGTCTCTATGAAGCTACTAGGTAGTATGCAGGAGAATATACAGGTCAGTCATCATTATTAGTAAGAATTAACATCATGAAGTTCAACCAAGGAATAGCAAACCAAATTACACTTAAACAGATTCTTAAGGGTCTTCTACTTTTTCCTAGTTTCATTTGGCATGGCATGCATTTAGTATAAATGTATATGACTACAATTAGATTGCTACTAGTTTTGAATATATATGTAATAAAATTGTAAAAAGATAATAGGTGTTGCAACAAACTAATGTGCTTTAACACTATCTCACTCGCCGTCGATCCTATTATCTCACTCACTCAGAAAGTCCGATCAAAATAGGATCTCACCGATCAAAATAGGATCTCACTCACTCACTCCGTTTACAGGAAATCAGAAACTTCAATCAAAATAAGATGTGAATGTGTTTAAAAGATTTGAAACAAAAAAAAACAACAATTGATGAAAGAATATGTGGGTGGTTAACAGGGTGGGTGGGTGGTTAATATCAGACATGCCACCGTAACATAGCTGTGTCTTCGTTAATAACACTTTGGATTGGTGTGTCTATTTTCATGTAAAGAGACCTGCTTTTTTGAACCTTTGTTAGGTTGATAGTTTTCTTTACTTGTTGGTAACCAAATTACTCAAGAGGACCAGCGAATCATTTGTTTTACCAACCCCACAACTAACTAAATCATAATTTATATCTGTCCATCACGTACATTTTTCCGCATTTCATCAGCAGTCACCTTCACTTCATATTTACATTTACTTGCGTTGCATCTACCCATTCTATCATTTGTCTCCGGTGTTCTTCAACTGTAGACCAAGGGGACGCTGACAGTGTGGATAGAAAGAAGCAAATGAAAGTGGCTCGTTCTAGTTCTACCACACGGTCTACTTATTTCCAAATAATCCTAGATAAAATTGTATTTGTATGCACCTAATTCAGCAATTCTCCAAAAGCGCAGACAATATTCCTTTAGAAAAGCATGGACAGTTAGACAGTGTTCATTCATTGTACAATTAATGTGTTACAAACATTGTTATCAAGCCGCTCCACTAGTCGCACAACTACAATCGGATTCAAAAAATTGACCTTTCCGGTCAACTTGCAAATTATCGACTAGTTAATGGAGTGGGACAATATAGACTTGTGAGCTGTCAACTAGTTGATCCACTTTGGCAACTAGTCAAACAATTCAAAAAAATACATAGTTAAGCGGAAAGATAGACTTGTGAACTATCAACTAGTTGATCGACTTAGGCAACTAGTCCAACAATTTTTAAAAAAAAACACTTCTACATTTTCTAAAATCCTACTCGAGACTAGTTAAGAACAACAACATAGCAACGTGCATGCTAGTTTTATTATTTATTGCTTTTTATCTTTATTGAATTGGAAAATAATTCCTTTGTATGTATTTGAATTGATTAAAAGTGAGATATATGTATGTGTGTATATAGATTAGGAAAGAAAAAGAGACATTTGTAGTTAACATTTTTTTTTTTTTTTGAAAATAACCAAATTTCATTAATAATGAGAATCCAATACAAGAGTCTCGACCATATTAACAGGGGGAGATGTAAAAACATGATGGCAATTAACTAAACAGGATATTCTAGAAGTAGAAGCTCGTGTGCTACCCTATTAGCTTGATTCCTGACAAAATGAATGGAAATTCCTTCTAACTCTCTAAGATATCTTCGACATTGCTCAAGAACTTCCCCCACTTCAAGTAGATTAATGACTGAGTTTTTGATTCCTTGCACCACCAACAGAGAGTCTGTTTCTAACTCGACCTTGCAAGCATTAAACTGCATGTCCTTGACCCATGACAGTGCTTCTCGAACACCTATCACCTCCGCTTCAAACACTGATACTAGTGCTCTAAAACAGCTAGTACATCCTACCAAGAAAGTATTCCTATGATCTCTCAGAACCATTCCCACTGTGAAGTCTGGTGCACCACTGAACAGAGATGCATCCACATTTAATTTCAGAATGCCTTCCACTGGAGCTACCCAACGACACCCTTAGGATATTTGCTTACTCTTGGGAACACTACTGTTTGTCTTGTTTTTTGCCCTCACATCTTTCCAGTCTGCAACAATCTTCAAACTGCTATCCATGGCTATTGCAGGTGTGGTACTCTAATCCTCCCAGACTTTTTTATTTCTCCAAAACCAGATCCCCCAGAGAGTTGTACATATCTTCCTGAGTTTTTCGTCCCTAGATGTCGATAGTTTGCCCAACAACCATATAGTAACGTCCTCAACTTCCTGCATGTCATAAACAAGACCTACATAATTCCAACACTGCATAGCAAAATGACAATCAAAAAACACATGTGAAAGGTGTTCGATGTCATCCATGCACATCGGGCATGTTATAGGAAGCTGAACTCCTCTCGACCTGAGTTTCCAACGGACTGGTAGAATATTGCGACAAAACCTCCAAATGAAGATCTTTATTTTATGAGGGATGAGTAATTTCCATATTCTCTGCCAGCCGTGACTTTGCAGAACATTAATACCAACATTTGCCTGTTTTTGCCAAAACCTATAGCCCTCCTTAGCTCCTGTTGTCGAGTGAGACCACACCAGTCTATCCCTCGTACGTCTTTGAGGAATGGGAACAGAGAGAATAGCTTGAACATCCTCAGATACAAATTTCTCTGTGATTAAAGGGATATTCCACTCCCTCGTATCTTGCTTAATATAAGCAGTCACTAACTCATCTCTCCCAGAATAGATGTGACTATTTTCAACACAGAAGTCAGCCTTTAAACGAAGCCATGGATCTTTAGTTGCATTTATACTTTCTCCATCTCCCATGATCCACCTGAAGCCTTTCTGTAGTTCAGTTTTTGCTGTCATAATCCCCTGCCAGATAAAACTTGGATTCTGACCTTTCTTGGCCCCCAACATGGTTGTGTTCGAGAAATAGCGTTCCTTATAAACTCTGGAAACCAGCGACTGAGGATTGTTTATAAAGTTCCAGCAATGCTTGCCAAGAAGAGCGATATTAAAACCATAAAGATCTCTAAAGCCAAGACCTCCCTTCATTTTAGACATACACATGTTGCCCCATGATAACCAATTAAGCCCTCGATTGGATCTCGAATTAGAACACCACCAATAGCTGTTGAACATGACTTCTAGCTCATGACACAGAGTTTTAGGCATCAAGAAACAGGACATACTATACGCAGGAATTGCCTGCAAGACATTTTTCACTAGAATTGCCTTCCCTGCTCTTGAAATCGGTTTTTTTGCCAACCTTGAATTCTCTTGGTCGCTCTTTCTTTTAAGTATCTGAAAACCTGTCTTTTCGATCTGCCAACTAGGGAGGGTAAGCCAAGATAGTTGGAATTGACAATACTATTGTGCACTCCAAGAATTGCTGAGAGTTCTACTTGTTTGTCTCGACGTACGTTTGCACTGTAAAAGACTCCTGATTTCTGGTAATTAACAGATTACCCCGAACTGCTCTCATATTTTGACAACAGAGCTTTAATTCGAGTTGTTTCTTCTACCGAGGCTTTGAAGAAAAGAAAACTATCATCGGCGAACAGCAATTGAGAGATGACAGGGGCTGTTGAACTTATTTTGCAACCATGGACCGTATTATTTGCAGACGCTTAATCCAACATATTTGACAATCCTTCTACACAAATAAGAAACAGATAAGGGGACAAAGCCCCTTGTCTTAACCCTCGTTTAGGAACTACTGGTCCAATCAAAGAACCGTTGAGACAGAATTGATAGGACACAGTTCTGACACACAAAAGCATCCAGTCGATCCACTTCTCCGAAAACTTCATGACTCTCGTTCTATGCTTCAGAAATTTCCAACTAACTCTATCGTAAACTTTAGTGATATCAAGCTTGAGAGCAACTTCCCCCTCGTTTCCTCTGTTTTTCAACCTCATGTGATGAATCATCTCGAAAGCAATGAGAACATTGTCAGTTATGCTCCGCCCTTGTACGAATGCTAATTGATTTTCTGATATTACTGCAGGCAGGATACATTTAAGTCTATTTGCCAAGACCTTAGCCAAGATTTTGTACAAAACATTGCAAAGTGCTATTGGACGGAGGTCACTCATTCTCGCTACATCTGGCTTTTTAGGGATGAGTACAACATTCGTATTGTTAATACCAGCAGGAAAGATCTTAGTATCCAACCAACCTTTGCAGTGCTTAAACACTTCCTGACCCATGACATTCCAAAATATGTGGAAGAATGCTGGATTTAAGCCATCCGGACCTGAGGCTTTGTCCGGATGCATCTATTTAACTGCTAACGTAAATTCCCCAAAGGTCAAATCCTCCACCAGTTGTGCATTATGTTCATCTGTGACTTGTCGAGGGCATTCCATATGTTCAAAATCATCTTCAGCCATAACCCCTGTGAATAGGTTCGAAAAATGGTTAAAAATAATATCTGCCATACCTTCCTGGTCTTTAATGCATACTCCATTGTTATCAAACAAATGATCAATGTGATTCAACTTTTTCCTTGCAGAAGCACTCGAATGAAAGAACATGGTATTTTCATCCCCCTCCGTTAGCCAAAACATCTTCGCTCTCTGTTTCCAATACGCTTCTTCCTGGTATAAAAGATCATTAAGATTACCTTTAGCAGTACGGTAAGCTTGCATACTATCATCATCTAGCCTGTCCACCAGATCATCCATGATTCTCTTTTGTTCTTTGACTTTCTCCCTGAATTTATGAAAGAATTTACGACCCCATTTGTCCATAAACGAAGATACTTCTATCAACTTGGGAAGCAAATGATACGCAGGGATATTCTTCCATGCTTCCGTTACTTCAGCAACAAAACTACTCTCCTTGAGCCACATATTTTCGAAACGAAATTGAAATTTTTGTTTACTGATGTCCACCTTTAACAGCACTAAGTTAATCGGATCATGATCTGAATGAGAGGTTTGAATCACTCTGAGATTGCATAATGGAAATTTAGTCCACCAGCTTGAAGAAGCAAAACCCCTGTCAAGCTTCTCTCCAACCCAGTTAGTGGAACCTCTGCTCTTCTCCCAAGTAAAGTTACCACCACAAAGATCTATCTCCGAAAGATGACGGTCTGTAATAGTCTCCCTGAAACCATTCAACAAATAGTTCGGATGAGGTACATTCCCTTGTTTATCTGATTCATACATCAGGTCATTAAAATCACCCATGATTAGCCACGGTAAAGAATCTAATCCAGATAATCTCCTAATCAAACTCCACGAATCCCTTCTCTTCGCCCTCTCTGGATAGCCATAAAAACAGGACATACGCCATGCATGGACATTATTCTCGAGCACAACAATATCAATATGATTACGAAAATAGTTTAAGATTTCACAGGTAAAGTTATTTTTCCACAAGACAGCTAGACCACCACTTCTTCCTACTCTATCTACTGAAAAACAAAAATCAAATCTTCTATCTTACTAGCAATAGATAATGTCTCCATAAGAAAAACAAAACTAGGTTTACAAGTCCTCAGCAGGTCTTTAAGGGCTCGAACTGTGCGAGGTGAATCAAGGCCTCGACAGTTCCAGCTTATGCAACTCATTTCGAGTGGCTAGCTTGCTGCTGTGCAAGCTTAGCCAAAATTGTAGTAGAAGACTCTGTATAATCAGATTGAGAAAATACAGACTCAATGTTAGTCACCTTGTTACTAATCTCGTTTGGGCTTTTAACAGCTTCGCTCCTCTGTCTTTTTCTTTCCTCGAATAAAAGCCCATCCATTTCCTCTTCTTCAGGCCCATTAGTTGGGCTACAGAATTTCCCTCCCTTCAAATTTGAAAAATGAGATGCCCCGCCTGTCTGCTCCGAAATTACAGCTTGATTAACTGATTTCCCTCTCATAGTCAACTGCATATCTGTAACACTCTTATTCTTAGGGAACGATTCCCCCGAAAATTGCTCCTTATGCTTATCCCATTCACCGTCGTTCTCATCCCGCAACCACCTACTTTTACTACCACCACCACCCCGTCGTGGAAGAGCTCGAAGCCACCCATTCCACTCATTCGTAATCTCTGTCCCCTCCCCTTCAAATTTCTTCTTACAGAATCTCTCTGTGTGCGATAACAGCCCAAATATAAAGCAGAAATCTCCCAGCTTTTCATACTTACAGTGAATTATCACTTCCGACTTATCTTTCTTGCATATCTTTTTCTTTCTCTTCAGCGGTTTTCGAACGTCAACTCGTACCCTTAATCTCAAAAAGTCACGCCAAATACTGGAATTGTTGTTGGAGTCGTATTGAATAAAGGATCCAAAGAAATTACCCAGCTGTTTGCCAACTGCTTCTGACATATAGCCTACCGGAAGATCATGTATCTGTATCCAAAAATCCACTTCAAACAATGCCACCTTCGTTGGATCTTCCCCTGGCTTGATAACATTCAGAACAAGAAGTGCACTATCAAAAGACCATGGCCCCCCATTAACGACCCATTTAAGATCATCAATATGATAAAATTGAAACAAAAATAATCCAGGCTTTAGATCTTTGATCGTAATACCCATAGCAGGTCTCCATATATCCGCTAACTTGGTCTTCATCACCCTTACGTTGATACTCTTCTCTGTCAGGAACCTCCCTACTAAGCATAACTCAAACCTATTAATCTCCTCCTCGATCTCTTCATCAAAAACTAACTGCTCATTCTCCTCATCGTCAATGTCCAACCCTGCTAGTTGCATTTCTAAATCACTCGTTGATGCCATAATGACACCCCCTCACAATCTTGATTAAAGATAGGAGAGAAAAACTCACCCTCTCACAATCCTGTTAAGGATAGGAGAGAAAAACTGAGACTCACTATCTCATAAAATTTTGTTAGTTGACATTTTTATTTTGTAAACAACATATATGAGAATGTTGGACTTTTAATGTGAGAAACCACAAATGTTAGACGTCTGTTATTATATATTATTTAATTTATCAGTATTAATTTCTCAGACTAGACTAGTCGAGAAGTTGTACCTCCATCGACACTGTTTTGACTTGCCGATATTACAACCATGATCACAGACACCGGATTATCTACAATCCATTTAATAAGACTTGGAAAAAGGGCAAGATGTCTATGTAATCAACATGAATGAAGGTAATCAACAACGAGAGAGAGGTCCAATTAAGAGGATGTGGCATTTCATTTGAAAAGGAAGTTCTTTCACAGGTTATGATCAATTAATGGGACTCGGCCGAAAAGTAATAACATGTGTAAAAAATCTATCTTATCAGGCGTCCAACCTTGGTTCAGAGTTCTCTACTTGCTTGTAGTTCTTCAATTTCAGTTTGCAAGCTGCATTGTTGGGATTGCATGTCACCTTCAATCCTTAGGCCTGCTTTATCTCCTCTTCTCCAAATGAGATATCATACTCCATGTACTTGCCAGCCCGCATTAAAACAATTTGTTGCATACTTTAACAAGAGTCTACAATATGCTCTCTTCGATATTAGTTTCTCATTTGGTCCGAGTTTAACTTCTCATACTTTGAAAGCTTCGCATATGAACCCGCCTCGAAGCATGCATTACCATTTTCCTTCTTTTTACCTCAGCGTTCAATTACTATGATTCCTTCTCCTAGAACTACCATATGACGTCTATAAGTAAGAACTAAACACCAAACAAAATATGGAATCCATTAGAATACAGAACTTACCTTGAGAAAAGAGAAAATCTCAATCTCATAGTAAGTCCCCGAGATAGGCGGAATCTAAGACAGCTCCTGCTGTGATCCAGATGAGCCAAAAGCACATTCAGGTGCAACTGTTAATAAGCCTGAATATTACTGGTTCTGCCCACATGTACCTCAAAATTAGGAAACAAGCAAAAAAACGCTAGCTAAATTTCAACTCAAGGCTAAGGTACAATTTACCACCATCTGTCTGAAACTCAAGAGTATCTTCATCACTGTTGTAGTGTTGTGACCCTTCTTAATAAACACAGTACCATCTTGTAGCTTCCCAATCCATTTCACTATGAGATGTCATGCATCAAAATTTACATCCATTTCACTACAAGATGTATATGCATCAAAATTTTGGAAATACACTTCGATAAAGCAAATAACTGGCTAGTATTAGTGGCACAATACTCACCTTTGATAATAGCTCTTTCGTTCTGCTTTCATTACCTCCCTCCTTCCCTCAAAACCTTTTTGGATTCACCTACATAAGTAACATCTTGCAGGGTACAAGCTCAAGCGCAATCTGCAGTGACACGTTTTGGTGGAACTGTAGCAGCAGCATTAAAAGCTAGTTGTACATTCTTCCCAAATCCATCTGAATGAGAAGAAAAACCAACATAAAAACATATTCTTTACAAATATCAGATATTTCCAAAAAGCTTATTGTGGCTTCAACGTGAGAAGGACCATTTCTCCTTTCATACTCTTACAACTTCAGCCAAGGTGGCATAGATGACCTTGAATAATTGCAAATTAGGTTCACTCCACACATACAATTAAATATGTATACACACAACCCATATTGCATAATTATAATTTTATAAGACGAGCAACAAAAAAAACATATTGGATAGTAAATTATACTGCATCAGACTTTGCACAAGTGACTGCACCAAAAATCAGAAATGTAGGCCATTTACCCCTGATTTAACAAACAGAAGCAAATCACATTTACAATAATCATATAGTAAAAACTGTTACATAATAAGCACAAATTAACTCTAATATTTTTTTTATCATCTAACCTAACAAGAGTTTATACAGAATCTAGACAAACAAACCAATAGATTAGAAAACTAGATAAATGTCATACAATCAATAATATGATCCACAGATAAATGTGAATCATTTTAGCTTCTGAAACTAAAAAAATTACATTACACAGGATCTATATGCCCAAAACAGTAGAAGGTATTTAATTTTACCTACTGTACTAATGGTTCAAGCTTCTTTAGGAGTGGGAATTCTTCATCTTCTCATATGCAGATAAGAGCCGAAATAGGCTCCAAATCTGGCGGTGCCTGTTCTAGGAGTAATAAGAAATTGACACTACTTTTGAAGTCTATTTTACACTTATATAACGCAATCTGTTCAACAACAGTTTGGAAGTCTTCTCCTTACCATGCAATTCATCTTCCTGAAACCACCAAAGTTGTATAGCTTGACAGTCCTTGACACTCCCCTAAAAGAGTTTTATGTCAAGAAATAAGGTAGCAGAGAGTTAACATATCGAACACGACATCAGAACTCTTTTCGTTGCAAGATTACAAATCAAAATCAAATAACTACCTTCGATACAAGCTCTTTTTGTCTAATTAACCTAGAAAAAAAACATCAGTCACTGATTTACTCTCCCCAATTTATTTAACCCCTTAATCAAAAAACTAGTAGTGTATAATTTCAGTCCACGACCAAATCAAATCCATTACAAGGAATACACTAAAAAAATAGCTTCCATACCACAAAATACCTGCATCCGCTTTTGAATAACTTGACCAGAAATTTAGAAGCAATAAACCCAAAAGAAGCGGACCATTTTCTCTCCAAAAAATACAGCTAATTTAAAATAAGTGTCCTGATATATCATATTTTATAAAGAAATATAAATGTTCTCCATTGAATTTTTGAGAGGAAGTGCTGGAATCAGTAACTATAAAAACAAATGTAAAAACCTGTAATCCATTATATTTATGCAGGGAGGCAAAATGCCTGTGATCAAATACAATTTTATACAAGAGAAGAATAAAAATCTATAAAACCCTATTCTCGACTTACAAAATGCAATCCATTCAACAACATTTTGTAAGTATTCTCCTTCATCATATGATCCCTCTTCCTAAACTCATCAAGAAGTTGAAAAGCTTCATCACCCCTTCCCTCCCTACATAACCCTTCCAAAAGAGTTTTATACGTCAAGAAATCAGGCGGCATAGAATTACTCAACATATCAAACACAACATCAACACCAACATCAAACCTCTGTTCCATCGCAAGGCTGCAAATCAAAATCATATAACTACTCCCTTTCGGCACCAACCCTTTCTCCCTCATTTCCCCAAAAAACTCGAGTCCCTGACTAACCCTCCCCTTCTCACACAACCCCTTAATCAAATAACTATAAGTATACAAATTCGGTTCACACCCATACAACCCCATCTCACGAAACACCCTAATCGCCTCATCAACTTGTAAACACTTAGCAAAAGCCTTAATAATCAAATTCAAAACAAACGTATCAGGAATAATCCCTAACGCCTTCATTTGCTTATTCATCGACCTAACACTATGCAAATAACCATACGAAACATTAAGCCTATTAAACTTCCTCAACAAAGAATTCAACAACAACGAATAAGTCTCTAACGAAGGCTTAGCATTCTCCGATCTCCACATTTTCTTATAAACATCAAAAGCACGATTAAACAAAAATTTACGACCACAACAAAACTTAATAACCGAATTGTAAAGTTGAACACTACCGGGGCAAGCACCGGCAATGACTTCCTCAACTAAAGTTTCCGCTTGACGATACCGTTGAGCGGAAACGATAATGTGGAGCATGGTGAGATAAGTATCAGCATTGTGTTTGTAACGACGTTGTTGGGCAGTCCAACGGAAGATATCAAGAGCGAGATCAGGGTCTGATTGGGATTTCAAGGCGTGTTGGACGTCGAGCGGAGTGAATCCTGGTTTGAGCTTGTCGAGCCATGTTTCGAATTGTTTTTCAAGTGGGGTTCGAGTTTTAGGGTTAGGGTTAGGGTTTATTGGGGATTGGGGGTTTTGTGGGGCGGAGGAGTGAAGGCGAACTGAGAAAAGGGAAATTAGGGTTGAACGGTGTCGTTTGATTAGTACTGACATTGCCATGGATTTCGTATCTATTCCTAATCAATTGATTCTGAAATTTGAGACTGAGGGAGAAATGTTGGAGCTGAGTTACTGAAACTCCCGTTTAATGGTTCAGCTTCAGGGTCAAATTGACCTGACTATATTCAAAATTATTTTTTAAAAATTTTAAGAATTTTTTTAGGAATATCATTTTTTTATTTTTTTGAGCTAATTTTTTATTTTTACTATATGTACATTTGAGTTTAAGAAAATCCCAAAAAGAAGCATAAGAACTAGTTTAAATAGAGAAATGATAAAGTTATAAAAAAATTGTCCCAAAATAGATATCCAATGACAAGTGTCAAGACTTGATTGGTAATAATTTTTATAAATGATGGGTCAATTGTGCATTAATATGCGTTCATAAATTATAATTAGTCATGTGTTTCGGTAACATTCTAGAAAAATATTAGAAGTACAAAATTAGTTCACAAAATAATTATAAAATAACATATGTCAGATTTTTATTAACTAAATGTAAATGGATATCGTGCGAATACCAATTAAATTATATAATATCGCCACATCACCCCATCATATTACTTTGTAACAATTTTTTATAACTTCGTCACATCATCCCATCATATTACTTTATAACAATTTTTTATAACTTTTTTTATACCTCTAACATTAATGATTGGTTGAATGTATAATTGAAAGTGACAAAAAAATGTTATCATGAATAATGTAACAAAAATTATATTATTACCGGTACTGTGACAGATTTTGACACATTAGCTTACGACAAATTTTCTCCTCTCTTTTTTTGATACATTTTAATCGAGAAAATGAAATGTTATATTTTACATGCAGTGCGCAGAGTGTGAAACTGAACACAAACCAGAATAGAACTCATATTAGAAAAGTTGGTGCATTTTGGTCCTAAATATAAGGTAGATTATCGGTGGTCTTTAAGGAACTATGGCATCTACTTATTGTAATTGTGTTAACAATGCAAGTCATCTGATGCTATTATGCTAAGCTTATGCAAGTCATCTGGTACGATAGCTATGGTGGTGGTGCTTCATCTCTAAACGTCTCTCTCTTTTACTTTTTCCTTTTCCTCTGTTTTTTGTATGTTCTTGATATTATCATATTGTAATTAGTACAATATACTATATGGTTGCATGTATTTATTTGTCCTACAGTGTGTTCATATTAGTTGTATCTGTCTGAAACCTGCAAACTCATAAGTCATATCTCCACCCCCCTTCAATTTTAATATAAAGCTCATACCGTATCTTCTCTGTTTCTCATATATTGTTATGTTCATATTTTTATCCATCTCTAACGTCAAGTTACTGGTGGTTGATTGTTAAGGTCTATTATGCTATTTGAAATCGATATAAGATTCAAACCATTTGGGATGCATTATTGTGGGATCAGACTAATTTACGTGCTGTTGACATGATGATTTTTTTTTGCTGTTGTATTATTCAGCACGTCGAAGCTTCTGTTCCTACTCCCCAAAAAGAGGAGGTTCTGATAAAATTGGAGGCATGAAGCATAAATCCAGTAGATTTTAAGATACAGGGTGGGATGTTGCGTCCAGCCGTTCCCAGCAAATTTCCTTTTATTCCTGCTAAGTTGATTTCTGTTTGTTATTTAGTATTTGTTTCCCTTTCATCCTGTACTGCCACTGCACCTTTAACCAACGAGTGTATTTTAATTTCTACGTGAATCAATCGAGGCAGTAATTTCTTTGAATTTCTTGTTAATTTTACCTTCGTTTAGAGATGCTTTTAAATATGAATCCTAACTGAGCTATTTTTTTCTGTTGCTCAACTTCTGCACTCTCACCCTACTGGAGCAATTTTAAATCCTGTGACCTGTATAGCTTTGTATCTTTGTCGGAACAGTTACTGATGTAGCAGGAGAGGTAGTCGAGCTTGGATCTGACGTAAAAAAATTCAAAACTGGTGACAACGTTGTTGCGAAGCTTCAGGATTTGGTATGCTTTAATGATGTTTTATTTTGTTGCTTCCTTGCATATCGTATAATGGAGGCATCAGCATCACTATAAAGGGACTTGAATCAGAAGTCAGTACAAATAAAATTGTTTTGGTTCCAGTAGTGTGAGCTCTTGGGTATAAGAGATTAATGGTTCAAAGCTCTGACAGTCTGTGGTGAGATTAAGGGCCAAGGTACAGATGAGATTATAGACTACAAGACTCCAGAGGGAGAAGCAGTAAAGAGCCCTAGAGACAAGAAATATGATGTTGTTGTCAACTGCACCCCAGGTATTAGTTGGTCAACTGTCGAGCCTCAGCTGGGGGAGAATGGGAAAGTTGTAGATTTGACCCCTGGTGCTGGGACATTTGCACAAGAAGCTCACGTTCTCTAAGAAGACGGTGGTACCTTTTATGGTGAACTGCAAAGGCCAGAATTTGGAGTATCTTGTAAATCTAGTAAAAGAAGGAAAGCTTAAGATTGTGATCCACTCCAAGTATCCTTTTGGCAAACCTGAAGATGCTTGGGTAAAATCATAGTTGAGTATTGATTGCATTCACAACTGTAGCTTGTCCGTGAATGTTGTATGTTACGGGGAAATGTTAGGTACCCAAAATTGGATCCCAAAACGTTTTTAAAATGTCACGTGTCATGTTTTAATTGGTCATCATATAATTAATAAAATGAATTTGCATGCATTCACATCAATTTCATCAACTAAAAATATTTCAAAATGTCATCCATCCCACATCATTTTGAAACTATTTGTTTTACCCTTGATTAATTAGTAATTTTAGTATTGAAGTTTGTTGAGGTGAAATGTTGCATTACCAAAATTTTGATCTGAGATACAAGGTCACTTTGGTCAAGGTTCTACCGAGACTTCTGTAAAATGCTTTTGTTTAACGTTGTTTTTTACGGTGTACCCACGATAAGCACAATTGGAACTTGGACACGTAATTATACAAGATGAATTGGTTGGGGTAATTGAATGGGCTTTTTATACAAGTTGAGATTGGTCAGATTAGATTGAAACTTGTCTAAAATGGTTTGCTTCTGGAAAATCTGTAAAAAAAAAAAACAGTTTACTTGTAGAGCACTTGAGTAGCTGCTGGTACACGGTGATTTTGGCCTAAAATTCCACAAAACATTTCTATTCAACAGTTAGCTTCCTGCCGTTGTCTGCTTATATGATCAATGAATTTAGTCAAATAATACATATTTCAACACAAATTAATTAGTCAAAAATTCCTATGTAATGGTTGGACCTGGGGACCCATCTGACAACTAAGTTCAGGTGCCGATACCCAACTCTATAATTGCAATTTTATACTATTTTGGGTAAAATTTCACTTCCACCTCAATTTTAAGTGAAATCATTTTATTATGACACCAAAAATCACAATTATTTGATGTTCCTTCCCATATATAAAAAAAATTACTGAAAAATTTAGATTGGATGGGTTGAAATTGATTTTAAGTTAATTGAAAATTATACATCAAAAAAAAAAAATACACAAACTATGTAATGAGTCAGGAGATGTTGTATATAACAAATAAAAATACCTGGTTTGTATAAGTTCAAAACATATGCATTTTTTATTATAAGAAGTTTATGAGAGTTCCCAAGTGCTGTTAACTAATCTTTTTAATGTAAATATATTGTTTTACTTAATGTCTTGTCATTATTTTAAATTTAGAATTAAGTAAAAAGAAATATCCAACAAGTCACTGTAAATTTGGGTCAAATTTCGAAATTTGAGTGCAGGAAAATAAAATGGGGAGGAGAGAGTAATTTTTTAATGTAGATAAAATTGGTGCACCTGTCATTTAATTTGAATTCAGAAGTGAAAAGAAATTTGAACAAGTCCGTTCCAGCAGGCAATGAGAGAGTGGAAATGAGGAACGGACGAAATATAGTACGATTGCATGAGATGTAGAGCGCACGCCAATTAAGAATTTATTAGCTTTGTCAAATTATCCAACTACTACTAGTACTGGTAGTGGTACTATATACATGACATGACCCCAACATTAACAAGGCAAAAACCAAACAGATAGAAATGGCTTCTGCTCAGCTTATGCAAGTTGTTTGGTACGATAGCTATGGTGGGGGTGCTTCTGCTTTAAAGGTAATCATTCTATTTGCAACAAGCCATAGCTAAAACAAAATGCAAGTGCCCCTTTCTTCCTTAACAATATTTGTGTTTTGGTGATTCAGCATGTGGAAGCTCCTGTTCCGATTCCTAAGAATGATGAGGTTCTCATTAGAGTGGAAGCATCAAGCATCAATCCTATAGATTGCAAACTGCACAACGGGCTTCTGCGTCCACTTCTACCCCGCAAATTTCCTTTTATTCCTGGTAACTCGTCTTCGTTTACATTCATGCTTCTTTCACATGTCCGACTGGATCACCGGATGCATCATCTTTATTCAATTCACCAGTTCTCGACTTAATAGGACTCAATCAGGACAGCCTCATCTCTTTAAAACTTCTCACTAGTCTTCCTCATTTCAGAGATGTTGTTTACTCTGAATCCTAATTAAAATACTCATTTGCATAAACTGAAATCGGCTTAGAGTTTTATTTGAAACTAAACATGATATACAGATTTTAACAGTTTTTCTTTTTGGTTATCTTGGTTGGAACAGTTACTGATGTTGCAGGAGTAATAGCGGGGACTGGATCAGACGTCAAAAACTTCAAATTTGGTGACAAAGTTGTGGCTAAGCTTAACGATGTGGTACGATTCATGATGTTGTTTCACTCAGTTGAATCTTTGCTTGTTTAGATGATTTCGTTTATTGGAGGATCAGCCTTCCTGTGTTTTATATTTGAAGCTCGCATGAGTAACAACATCATCAGATAAATCCTATTCAGTGTCAAACAAATTGAAATTATTGGATCTTTTTATTTTGGTTGTATCATGTTTTGTCAAATATATAAATTTATTTTGGCAGAGTGGAGGCGGACTAGCCGAGTATGCAGTGACTAAGGAAAGTTTGACTGTTACAAGGCCCCTTGAAGTATCAGCTGCTGAAGCTGCTGCTTTAGTTACTGCTGCTATTACAGCTCTCCAGACCATCACTGAATCTTCAGGACTCGAGCTCGATAAGAGTGGACCAAACGCCAACGTCCTTGTAACAGCTGCTTCAGGTGGCGTTGGTCACTATGCTGTCCAATTGGCCAAGTTAGGGAACATACATGTAACTGCTACTTGTGGAGCCCGTAACTTTGATTTCGTTAAAAGTCTGGGCGCTGATGAGGTTATCGACTACAAGACCCCAGAAGGAGCAGCCGTGAAGAGCCCTTCAGGCAAGAAATACGACGCTGTTATCAATTGCACCACTGGTATTCGTTGGACTACTTTCCAGCCTAATTTGAGCGAGAATGGGAAAGTTATAGATATGACCCCGGGTGCTGGGACCTTTTTAAATTTTGTGCTGAAGAAGCTCACCTTCTCTAAGAAGACAGTGGTTCCCTTTCTGGTGAACTTCAAAGCTGAGAACTTGGAGTATCTTGTGAATTTAGTGAAAGAAGGAAAACTGAAGACTGTGATCGACTCCAAGTATCCCTTTGGCAAAGCTGAAGATGCTTGGGCTAAGAGCATGAGTGGACATGCTGTCGGGAAGATCATCATTGAGCATTGATTTTCATGTAGCTGTGTTAAATCATACTTAATTAAAAGTGAGGCAATAAATATATTTGAATTTTGTATTTGGGGGTCCTCATGTTTTTGCTTTTGGAACTGAAGATAGGATGTTTAGCCATTATACAATACTGTACTTTCAATTGATGTTAGTTTGATCAACGTTTCTAATATTTGTTGTTCTTTTTTGCAACATACTTACCGCGCTTATTATGCTCGTAAGACCAAAAAAAACTTAAAATTTTAACTCTAACCACTTTAACTGGCAAGGATAACCGGCACTGTATTCATTTAAAAAACAAATATTGCGTTAAAATGTTGCAACAGTCATCTATGGGGGATCTGAACCCTTTATATAGATTAACTCTCTTTTGTGTTACGATCATTTGAAGTTGATTTAAAAAGCACTATGTTTTAAAGATGTAGTTTCTTTTAGTAAAATACAAGTATTAAATCTGAAAAAAAAATTACAAGTATTAAACAGCGCAATATTTGAACTCATGTAAACTATTTATTATAAAATATATATGGGACAACATCTCTCAAAAGTGTCATAAAAAAATTAAAGATTTGTCTATGATTCAAATAGCACAGGCTGCACAGCACATATATTAACATTGCAGTGGACGATAAGTTCAATGTAGTGCATATAATAGGGTGAAAAGAAGGATAAAAGGATGGTGATTAGTGAATATATAAACAGCAACATTCCCCGAACGCAAGGTAATGGTCTGAACACCATTCTGCTTCTAATTGATGTTTACTTTGACTCATCTGCTGTCTTCTTTTTTGTCACATAAAAAGTCTCATTTTTGCTTTACAAAATCTTACAACAAGTATAATTTGGGTATGGCTGAAGAAGTTATGAAGGCGATCCAGTACTTAGCTTATGGCGGTGGTCCTTCTGCTCTAAAGGTAGTAATCTTGAAACCATTTTCTTTACATACTCGATGACTTGTCCCAATGGGTTTTGTATTTAACAACCTGAGGAACAAGAGGTGATCTTCCGTGAGAGTTTAACACTATTCTACGAATGTTTAACACTTTTTACAATACAATGAAGTTTCACTGATGACTAGCTCGGATTTAGTGCTGAAACGGTCTATAGATGTATAATTATTATTAATACCTATAAGATTTTGAAAGTTAAGGTTTGATATATGTTATGTTCTAGGAGCAGACTAGTAGTAGTGCATGTCTGCTGATGTGCCCTGATTCCTGAGGAATTCTGTTTCGTTTGTTGGGCACTTATAATATGTTTAATTTTATGCTTTTCCAGCATGTTGAAATTTCTGTTCCTGCTCCGAAGAAAGATGAAGTACTGCTAAAACTGGAAGCTGCAAGCGTTAATCCAGTTGATTGGAAGACGCAGAAAGGCATGATGCGGCCTTTTTTACCCTTCCATTTTCCAAATATACCCTGTAAGTCTACCAATGTGTAAACTTTCTTATTACAACACCTTCATTTTTGGATCGCATAAGTTCCCCCTTCCACCCATTATATCTGTTATAGGGAGAATTTCGTATAACAATGTTGTGGAGGTTAATGGGCGGAACAAAGATCAAGGACGGTGTTTGAGGGCGGAGGAAGGTTGTTTGGTGGTGGCTGAGCTTGTATGTGGACTCCTTAAGAAAGAATAGGGTTTGTTATTCTCCGTCAAGTGTCGACTCATGTCTCATACAAGTGCCTACGTACCCTATTTATAGGGATCAAGCCTCACGTAGTTCTTGGGGAACAAGTCACGTAGGCTAGGGTTAGGACTCTTCAGCCCGTGTAGCCAAGCCCACGATAAAGTCAGGCCTTCAGCCAATTAGTCACGTAAATCTCGATCGGCTCCACACGCTTCCTACAATCTCGCGGCATCTCCGCAATCCTTCCCGTGATTGTAGGAACAACCCGTGTCGATCCCGAAATCTACGAGCAACTCAGTCATCTATGAGTTACTTTCCATGTTGTACACAAAGTCTTTCGATGCGGCCCGGCCTGGTCACCTCGGCCCGCACCGCCTTCAAACAATAAATATAATCTTACCTCTGTTTCTATAAGATGTGGGCTCATGAGCTCAGCCCGCGTATGGGCAGCTAAGCCCACCTCGCATGAAGGCACCTGAGCCCACCTCGCGTGGGCACAACCGAGCTCGGCTCGCATATGAGAGCCCAAATGACAAATATGAGCTCACCTTACATGTGTGAGCCCAGCTCGCATGTCCTCACTTGAGCCCAGCTCGCATGTTTGAGCCCAGCTCTCATATCATGAGCCCAGCTCGCATGTAAACTCAGCTCGCATGTTACGAGCCCAGCCCGCATGTGAACCCAGCTCACATGTTGCGAGCCCAGCCCGCATGTGCTGGCCCAAGTCATATAAATCCATGGTTCTAGCCCACACACAAGAGTCCAGCTATTTAATGCACCCACAGGGACCTGTTTAGGGCCCATGGCCGAAAGCGGGCATAACAACTACCCCCCAAAATTCCTGGTCGCATCTTGAGGCTAGGTATTTTCTAATCTTTTTATGGCCTCGCAAGTGTGAGCCCACCAGGCCGCACCAAGCCGCCTCGCGTGTCTCGCCTCGCATGCCTTTCAACTTTGCATTCATCTTGACAGCCGTTGGACAGCTGGCGTGGGGATTCGTGTCATCTTATGAGATGACGACACGTGTCGCCTCCTCCTTTCTCTCTCCTATCCCCTATAAATATGTGAGATTCCAATTCATTTCTCACATTTCCAAGAACACTTCCTGAATTGCTGCTCAATTTGCTCAAGGATCTACCACGGCGAAGATTATCATTTCAACAAGAACCGTCTACCGGCGGCGATATTCTCCGGGACCAGATTCATCAGGATCTTCATACACCTCTCCCACAGGTACTCTTCGATTCGAGCCCGTTTTTTATTCATGCTTTATTCACGCACACCATGCGAGCACACACCACCTGTTCGATGCGAGTTCACACACAACCACAACGCGCGATGCGAGTCCTTTTGCTCGTTTAGATACTTAGGTGCGATCCCGTGTGAGATGTGAGGACACTTAGGTGCGATCCCATACTTGTTTTTTATTTTTATTTTTTTTTTTTTTTTTTAGGGCCACACACTAATTTTCACCATCTTTTACAGATGTCGAGTGCGTCTTCAGCTCGCTCCTATGGATCATCTCGCTCTTCCTCGAGCCCGGCTCGCACCTCTGCTAGCCCGGCTTGCTCTTCAGCTACTCCATCTCCATTAAACCAATACCCTCCTGAGCAACGAGGCTCCAAGGACTTCCAACGCGAGCTGACCTCTCTTTCTGGTCGTCTTAGCCAACCTATCTCTCCCGGCTCAGCTGTCACCCCTCAAGGGGCTTTGAACATTGCCAGAGTTGAGAACTCGATGCGAGCAGCTGGATCCGGCTCGCTTGATATTCACCTCGACCCGAACCCTGAGGATTTTACCAGGGAGAAGAATATATATAATTGGAGAAATAGGCCCGTGGACCTCTCTCATATTCCAGCCTCCCTTGGGGTAGAAGAGCTGCTAAACCGCGAGCCTGCTCCCTTGGATAAAGACCGAGCCGAGGAGATTTTAAGAGAAATGGCTGAAGAGAGGGCAGCCCGTCTGAGGCAAGCAGCAGCTAACCACCTCGACCCCATTCACCTTGATTCAGAATCAACTGACAGCGACCTGGGGAGTGCATACTATGACACCAGGAAGAAAGGAAAAGAGCCTGTAGCTGCTGAATATCCCATCCTGGGACTCGAGGGTGAAGAGGACGACTCGCATTGGTCCTATGACTCTCCTCAGAGCGAGGAGGTGGCAGATGTTACAAGTCAGTACAAGATTTGTAACTATAATTATGCCCCCGCGGCTTCTCCTGAGCCTTATGTGCCTCCTGCCCAGCCCGAGCTCGAGGGTGAGATTGTTTTCAAAAGGCAGATCATTCCTGATGGGGAGGAGAGCTCAACTGCAAACGAGGAGGTTAAGGTGCTCGCTTGTCGCGACCTGCCTACCTCGCTGACTCAGAAATATCTGGCCGAGCACATTGAGCAGTTTCAGCTCGAGGGCCATATAGTCTTGCCCCTACCTCATATGAGATGCTATAGATTCAATCATTCAGAGAATGGAGGCAGGGTGCCTCGCATGGTCTTGTCCACCTTCCTATTAAGGCTGGGGATCTCCTCTCCTCTCCATCCCTTCATCAAAAATGTTTGCGAGTACTTCCAGCTCGCACCCCTTCAGATCAATCCAAACGGATACCGGGCCGCCCTCGCATTGTACATCATGTACCACAAATGCGGGTACCCTTCTCTAACCGCGAGGCAGCTGGGTTACTTCCTCCATTTGAAGCATTCTCCTAACGACTTTGGATATTTCTACTTCTCTGTCTGGCCGTGCTTCAACAAGAAGAACCTCATCCACAACGGGCCGAGCAACTCAGGGAAGTGGAAAAGCCCTTACTTCTATATCCACGAGGTGCCTCGAGTCCAGACTCATTTTTATTATAATCCATGTAAGTTTTCTCCTGCCCGCTCTCGTCTCTTCTACCATAGCTCTTTCCTTTTAACAAGAATTTCTTTCATCTCCAGCCACCCCGCCTCGCACTGTCCTTGTGGGACAGGAAAAGATAAACGCGGACAGTCTTCTAAGCCTTCCTAAGGCGGACCGGGACATCCGAAAACTCATAACGACCTCCAATCTGGTCGCATGTGGGTTTTTGAAGGAAGGAGTGAGGCTGACTCCTCAGAAGAAATCTAGGAAGAGATCCAGAAAGGGTAAGAATATCGGGCTCGCACGTCCGGGCCTGGCTGCTCGCATGCGCGAGCTCGTGTGCTCACTTTTTCCTGCATGCATCTTGTTTCACATCGCACTTTAATTCTCCATATTTTTCAACTGCTCGCATTACTTCTTTCCTTTGCATCTTGCTGTGACTAATCTATTGCTTTGTTGTTTTCTTTTTCAGAAATGGCCATCTCTCCTATCCCCTTCATGGAAGAGGCTGAGCAGGCCGCGGCCTCGGGCCCAGCTCAGCCCGCAGCTGCGAGCACAAGGGCTCGCTCTCAGGCCAATCCTCCGGCCCGCATGACTACTCTCTCCGAGCACCTCAAGGATTCGGGGCCCTCTCCTCGACTAAAGAGGCATAGAGGTAAAGAAGGAAAAACTGGCGAGCCTGAGCCAAAGAAAGCTGCTCCCTCTGATGCTCCTCTTCCCTCTTCTTCTTCTGCCAATGCGGTTGCGACCACATTCGGCCGGCTCGCCCAAGGTCACATCAGCGAGCAGGATTTAAAGGATTGGTCTTCTTCTGCTCTCGAGGTTAACCAGGATGCACTCTCCCGAGCCGCGGCCGAAGTATACTATCGTCAGTTATCTAAGGCTCGAGAGATGCGAGCCCTCAGCCAGACCAACACAAAGCTCGAGGCTAAAGTCAAGTCCCTTCAGAGTAAGGTCGCTGAGCACGGGCAAGAGAAAGTTACGCTGGTGAACAACTATAATCAGAAGATAGTTAATCTGAACGCTGCTCACGACAAGGCCCTAAGGGAGCAGAAGGAGGCTCATGACCTGGCTGCTGAGGCATGTAAGAAGGAGAAGGATGCCCTCGAGGAGAGGGTGCTTGAGCTGGAGGGATCAGTTTCTGCCCTGACCGAGGGCCATGAGGCCGCCCTCGCTGATGCTAGGAACCTGGGGGCCAGGAATTTCATGAAAGTCTTTATGAAGAAGGTTCCTGACTTCGATTGGGCGGCTCTGGGTGCGAGCACAGCGAGGCATGCTGACAAGTTGAAGCTGGAGATGGAGAGGGATGCCCAAATTGCTGAGGAGGCTAGGCTCGCGGCCGAGAAGGCCCAGGTCGCTGGTGAAAATCGTGAGGGAGCAGAGGCTGATAACCCTTAATATAATTTTGATTAGAACTAGACTTTTGACTGGGTAAGCGGGCACCCCTCTCGCCTCGCGCTTGTATTTGAAATATTCTGCCTCGGGGCATAACTTATTTAACTTTTGTTTGTATAAAATGTCTAAGTTTTTTGTGCCCGCGTATGTCTTTACGGTGCTAGCTGTTTTTTTTTTTTTTTTTTTTTTTTTTACCATGCTTCTACTGACCAAAAAGTAATCATAACTCTGGCCGCTTATGGCGAGCGTTACCCCTTCACTACGAGCCCAATTTATTCAGCTCGTGTCATTTGTTCAATCAAACAACCATTGAAAGAGAATGCCAAGTGGAGCACGCCCGCATCGACTCGCAGGTGTTGTAGGTGTGCTCGCACTAGGAGCTCGTATGTGTCTTCTCCTCGCATCATGCGACTTTGAGTATGTTTGATGGAGGGCTGGGCCCCCTGGGTCGCATTTATGGTTTTGAGGGCCAGGGTATGGGCTCGCATCGCGAGCCTATATCTCTATCCACATCTTTTATCTACTATGTGTTCGTATTTACCTAAGCGGGCCGTGGCCCGGCTCGTTTCATGTTCTTGGCATCAAGCGGGTCGGGGCCCAGCTTGATTTAACATGTTAATAAAACAACTGTTCTGTCCTCGCATGGGTTCCCAAGGATGGGGTCCCCTGCTGGGTATTTAATCTATTAACAGAAGTTAAAATATCAAGTGCACAAATAGAGATCAATCGTTTATTCATAGATAATGGGAAGTGAAAGGAATACATGCTTGTGGTCTCAGGGAGGCACCTATATGGCACTACCCCCCGAGACTTAGGAATATTTGAAGATAATACTAAGTCTGAAAAGAATAATATTACTGATAATACTTGCGAAGGTGTTCCGCGTTCCAGGCTCTTGGGATCAGCTTGTCTTGCATATCATTGAGGTGGTAGGTTCCCTCCCAGAGCACCGATTTTATCTTATAAGGGCCTTCCCAATTTGCTCCCAAGACTCCGTGACTCACCACCTTGGTATTTGGCATGACCCGGCGCAGAACTAAATCTCCCACCTTGAAAGTTCGGGCTCGAACCTTACTGTTGTAATGCCTAGCTGTCCTCTGCTGATATGCCGCAATCCTGATCTGAGCCTCTTCTCGAGTTTCTTCGATCATATCCAAATAGAGCCGATGATTGACCTCGTTTGCCTCTGAGTCATAGTTGTCCCTTCGAAAAGATCCTGCTCCCACTTCAACGGGCACCATAGCTTCACACCCATACACCAGAGAGAAAGGGGTCTCTCCAGTTGTAGTTCGGGGTGTAGTGTTGTAAGACCATAAGACCTGGGCGAGTTCTTCTGGCCATGCTCCTTTCTTCTCTTCAAGCTTTGCCTTTAAGGTATGCTTAATGATTTTATTAACAGCCTCTGTCTGCCCGTTACTCTGGGGGTGGCAGACTGCGCTAAAGCTCTTCTGAATCCCCAGCTGCTCACAAAACTCTCGCATCTCCTTGCTATCAAATTGTTTCCCATTGTCAGATATCAGCTTGTAAGGGATGCCATAGCGACATACAATAGCCCTGTGTACAAACTCCCTGAGCTTTCTCGCTGTGATAGTGGCTAGGGGCTCGGCCTCTGCCCACTTAGTGAAATAGTCTACCGCAACTACCGCATACTTGACGCCTCCCCTGGCCTTCGGGAGTTCCCCAATCAGATCAATTCCCCACATGGAGAAGGGCCAGGGGCTCATGAGGGATGTGAGAGTGGCCACGGGGTTGTTGTAATAATTGGCATATCGCTGACACTTATCACAAGCTCGGGAGAATTCAAAAGCGTCTTTTTTCAGCGTTGGCCAGTAGTAGCCTTGACGGAGGATTTTCTGAGCTAGAGAGCTACCCCCCGAGTGATTGCCACAAATACCTTCGTGTACCTCCCTTAGGATGTAGTTGCATTCCTCCCCATGTATGCATTTGAGAAGAGGAACACTGAACCCTCTTCTGTATAGAATCTCGTCGTATATCACATAGCGGGCTGCTTTGTATTTTATTCTCCTTGCCTCGTTCTTTTCGTCCGGAAGTGAACCTTCTCTTATGTATGCTAGAATAGATGTCATCCATGTGGGGCCAAGCTCATTACTGAGGCTGCCCACCTCGTGCTCGGGCACACTGGGTTGCCTCTGTATATCAAGGGGCACGGTCCCTAGCAAAGTGCTCTCGCGACGTGAGCCGAGCTTAGCTAGCTCGTCCGCGCCTTCATTCTGCCCACGCGGGATTAGTTCCAGCCTTACCTCGTTGAATCTTGTGATTATCCTCTGTGCGCACTTCAGGTAAAGCTCTGTTCTCGGACCCTTAGCTTGATACCCCCCATTTATCTGATAGACCACAATCATGGAGTCACTAAACACATTCAAATTCTCGACCTTCATTTCCAAAGCTAGCTTGAGACCGTTGATCAGGGCCTCATACTCAGCATCATTGTTGGTTGCATGAAAGGCCAGATGGGTCGCACGTCTGATCTTGTGAGCCTCTGGGCTGATTAGCTCGATTCCAGCTCCTGCTCCATCACCGTTAGAGGCGCCATCCACATACAGGCTCCACCATGGGGCACTATTTTGTCTCTCCAGTCCAACTTCTTCTGTGCTAGGTAGAACAACAAGGGCTCCCGGCTCCAATTCTTGATATGGGGGAAATTCTAGCACAAAATCGGCCAGGGCTTGGCCTTTGATCGCAGTCCTTGGCTTATAATCCACCTCGAATTGGCCGAGCTCAACCGTCCACTTCAACATTCGACCAGAAGATTCTGGTCTATGCATCACTTGCCTGAGGGGGTAGGAGGTTCGCACTTCTATCTTATGTGCCTGAAAATAGGGCCTGAGTTTTCGGGAGGCCAGAATCAGAGCATACGCTAGTTTTTCGAGGCTTGTGTATCGAGTCTCGGCATCGGCTAGCCTTTTACTCACATAATATACCGGGAGCTGGACTCCATCCTCCTCTCGGACTAATACCGCACTTATTGCAAAGTCGGAGACGGCCAAGTATAGGATCAAAGTTTCTCCTGCTCTTGGGTTGGACAACATGGGAGGGCTACTGAGATGCTTCTTTATGTTCTGAAAGGCTTCTTCACATTCTTCGGTCCACTTAAAGTTCCTCCCCACTCCTTTAATTGCTTTGAAGAACTCTTGGCATTTATCGGAGGATTTTGAGACGAAGCGGTTTAAGGCAGCCACTCGTC
This sequence comes from Apium graveolens, assembly GCF_009905375.1. Classification (NCBI taxonomy): domain Eukaryota; kingdom Viridiplantae; phylum Streptophyta; class Magnoliopsida; order Apiales; family Apiaceae; genus Apium; species Apium graveolens. The sequence goes on from NC_133655.1 coordinate 209,665,328, forward strand.
CCGTTAAGCTTTGAACATCCTTCACCCGTCGAGGGGATCTCATCTCGAGTAGGGCTTGTATCTTGGCTGGGTTGGCCTCAATGCCTCTATGGTTGACAATAAATCCCAAAAACTTCCCCGATTCAACCCCAAACACGCATTTCTGGGGGTTGAGTTTCATTCTGTACTCCCTTAGGATCTGGAACATTTCTGCCAGGTGGCGGACATGATCCCTCGCTTCTTTCGATTTCACCAGCATGTCGTCTACATAGGCCTCCATAGTCTTCCCCAATTGATGTTTGAACATCTTATTCACCAGCCTCTGATAGGTTGCCCCCGCATTAAGGAGCCCGAAGGGCATCCCGATGTAACAGTAAAGGCCCCGATCAGTAATAAAGGAGGTGTGCTCCTGATCTGGCCCATACATGGGGATTTGGTTATATCCCGAATAAGCATCCATAAAACTAAGCAGCGCGTGCCCAGCCGTGGAATCCACCAGCTGGTCGATTCGGGGTAGAGGAAAGCTGTCCTTCGGGCAAGCTTTGTTCAGGTCGGTGAAGTCTACACATGTCCTCCACTTGCCATTGGGCTTCTTGACAAGCACAGGATTGGCCAGCCACACGGGGTAGAAGGCTTCTCTCACAAGTCCTGCCTCCATTAATCTATCCACTTCTTCTTTGAGGGCCTCTGCCCTCTCTCCACTAATCGGCCGTCTCTTTTGCCTAACCCCCTTCTTTTTCGGGTCCAGGTTGAGCCGGTGGCACATGACATTTGGGTCAATCCCTATCATATCGGAGTGTGACCATGCAAAGACATCCAAATTCTCCCTTAGGAAGCGGGCTAGATCCTCTCTCAAGTTAGGACTTAGGTTAGAGCCTATTCTGAGTACCTTGGAGGGATCATTTGGGTCTACCAAGATCGGGATTGTGTCCTCTGCGGCCCCGGCCCTCTCGACCATTGAGGGCATTCTCGGGTCTAGATCTGCTTGAGCCTCGCTAGTTTTTTCCATTCCCGTGATTGCCAAACCTTCCGCATCCTTGAGCTCGGTATGGTGGGCTTGGGTCGGGTTTATCAAGCGTTCAGAGGTCGCAGTTACAGTTCGAGTGATTCTGTCGGGTGGGTCCATAGTGGTTGTTTCTTTGTGTGCCCACTTCTCTCTCCTAAGTGTTGCAGTGATTTGTTCTGGGCTCTCTTCTTCATCACTTGCTTCCTCTACAATCCCCTCTTGTATCAACATGATGGGCTGAGATGCTTCCATTAGTAAGGCCCCTGGGCGTGGTTCCACATGAATTCCCATGTGCTCGAAGTAGTTCTCGGGCAACTCCTCAATTGAAATCAAATTACAAGTCTCGTGGCCCTCAGGACGTATTCTTTTCCTGCCCTCTGCCTCTTCCATGGGGATGTCGCACTCACCTACTTCAGCTGTCTCCCTTGAGGCATTTCTTGACTCGGCCGCTTTGAGTGCCTGGTTGTAGCAGACCCTGGATTCGTATTGACAGCTCTTCAAGATGCCTACCCCCGTGGGGGTTGGGAATTTTATCGTCATATGATGGATCGAGGTCACCATCCTCATTGCCCTCATAAGGGGTCTGCCCACTATAACATTGTAGGCACAAGGCTGGTCTACGACTGTAAACATAGCGATCTGGGTGGCCACATGAGGCACCTCTCCTATGGTCACCGGGAGTCGAATTGTCCCTTTCACTCCGATCGAGTCTCCCGTGAACCCGTACAGGTGCCCACCTGTTGAGGTTAATTCTCTATCCAATAATCCCAGTTTTTTGTAGGCATCATAAGTCAAAACATCAGCCGAGCTCCCGGTGTCCACCATTGCTCGGTGAACATTCACCGTCCCAATCTTCATTTTTATGACTAGGGCATCGGTATGAGGGTAATGCACCCATTTTGCATCATTCTCTTTAAACACGATATCATCGACCTCCCTTTCAAAGAGTTCCGGGGGCCTTTGGCTTAGATGATTGACGTTGGTGAGCGGCTTGTCCTTTGCTTCCCGGGCATATCTGTCCATCGCCTTCCGGCTGTCTCCACCAATGTGAGACCCGCCTAGAATAATATGAATACTACCAGCCCGAGGGACCCTTTCTTTGTCTTCTGGGGGTGGAGGAGGGACGGTATGATAATCCGTCCTGTGTCTTCGAACCTCCTTGACAACCCACTCCGTAAGCTTCCCTTGTCTAATCAAAGTCTCGATCTCATCCTTTAGTTGTCTACAATCAGCGGTATCGTGTCCGGTGGCCTCATGGTATGCACAATACTTCGAAGTGTCTCTTTTATTATAGTCTGTGAGAGGAGTTGCCTTCCTGAATACCCCCTTCCCCACATATGTAGCATATATGTGGTCGATAGAGGCTACCAGAGGGGTGTGTGTCTGCCATTTGCTTGTATAAGGCCTTCCCGAATCTTTAGTGGTCTCTTTGCCACGGGCAGACTTTTTCGGGCTCGAACTACGCCGATACGTCTTCCTCCTTTCATCAGGGCTTGAGGATCGGTCCCTCTTGTCTCGATAGCTTTCGCTGATTTTCAGCTCTCTCATCGATTTCTCTACCCTCTTGAAGGGTTCGGCTTGCTCATAGAACTCGGCCAAGGTCCTCGGCTCACTCGCTTGGAGGCTTTTCCAAAATTTTGATCCTTCTTTCAGCCCTGCTATCAAGAAATTTTTGATGGTCTCCTCACTGGCTCCTCTCACCTTCGGGACCTCGGCGTTGAACCGACGAAAGTATTCTGCCAAGGGCTCCCCCTCCCTTTGCTTGATGTTGGCTAACGTGGCCACAGGAGGCGAATAGTGGAGGGTCGACTGAAATTGTCTGACGAACAAGTCCTCCAATTGCCTCCACGTTCTTATGCTAGCCGGTCCCAACTTGGAGAACCATTGTTGGGCACTACCTCTGAGTGATGCCGCGAAGAGTCTGCAACGGGTCATCTCCGGCACCTGATAGACTTCCATCTCAGTGTTAAATTGAATAAGGTACTCCGCCGGGTCGGCTTCGCCGTTGAATAGAAGGTCGGGGTTGTGCCTAAACACCCGAGGTAGGGGGGATGATCGGATAGCAGTCGTAAACGGAGAGGGGGCAGCCGAGGCAGGGGGCCCTCTCTTCTCTTGCTCCATCTCATCTAAGATCCTTCTCAGGTCCCTTACTCTAACAACTTCTCCTTCTCTGTCACCACCCGCATTACTCGAATGGTGTGAGCCCTGAGGTCGTTCGCGGCGTCCCCCTCCCCCAGCTCGGTCCTGCGACTCCTCTTCACGATTGTATCTGCGTCTCTGTCGCTCCTCCCTCCTGGGTGAGGTGTGTTGACGTCTTTCCGGAGGGGTCGTTGCCCGTTCCCTTTTCGAGCCTCTTTTATCCACGGGCTCTTTCTCTTCTCTCTCCTTCTTACAATTCTCCAATTTGAGCCTGAGGTCATGCTCGCTTAGCTTTCTACCCACTCGGTCTAGCACGCTAGTTGACCTTGCCTCAGATGAAGCTGGCTTCGGCCCCGATCTCGTAGAGATCTGGCTGCCCCGCTCATCATGGCCTTGGGGTATATCTTCCTTTTCACGTGATGTCTCTTTCTTCTGTTTGGTCTCGGTTGCCACGTCATCAAAATCGTGGATCAGCTTCTTCTGAGGGCCTTTGCCCTTCCAGCTATGCTGTGAGACCTTGAGGCGGCGCGCCTTACGCTTGGCGTTCCGGACCGAGCTTCTTTCTACCTTTGACATTCGGGCGTTGATCTGATTCATCTGATCGGCCAGCCCTTCCAGATACGTCATCACAGCCTGCCCGTCCACGGTTGCAATTGGTGGAGGTGGCGCCTGATTCTCTGGGGGCGTGTGTTCGAAAGTAGGGTCCTTCTTGCCTCCGCTCCCTGGTGTCGTCGCTTGCTTGCTTTCTTTGATCATCTTTCTCCCTAAGATGAACGGACCCCTCAATAAATGTTGTTGGAGGAATTTCGTAACAACACGAAATCGGAGGGTTGCTGGAATATTAGAGCAATTTGTGTGTAGTTGTGAGATTAGGGTTTATGAAAAAGAGGGGCTGGACTTGGGAGGTGTCTCGATTTGTCTCGTTGTATCGGATCCCTTTGCCAAGATGCCTGCGTACCAATTTATATTGGATCAAGCCTACGCAGTTCTGTGAAATTTGGGCTTATCCCTAAGAGACTTTAGGGATAAGTTTCGTTAATGTGGTAATTACCGATTTTATCTGATTTAATCTGAGCGTTGTGATATCTTCCTGATTTGAAGAATATCGTTGAGAGATATTTTCCGTTATTGATTTATTGAGATTGATTCTTTCCTCGTTTCGGAGAGAGGATAACTTGGGGCTTAAGCAATTAATTATTAGCCGTAATTAATAATTAACAAATTACGGAATTATTAAAAAGTATTTGTCATGCCAAAACGTGGCATAACAACTACCCCCCAGTTCTTCAGTGTAGCTTGCTGTAGTGGAGAACTAAATATTCTTCAATCGCTGAAACAACTAAAAATCGGAGTTTAGTAAATAACATAGAGCACCTTCGTGCTCAAAACAATTATGCGAATGCACGTGCGAGACCATGCAAGATCCGAAAAAGATACATATTTCCCTTGTTTGTGGTTGTGCGAGCACAAATTTATAAATCCATTGCGAACAATGATGTTAAGTTGGACCTTGACGTACACACTTCAAGATAGATATAACAGCCGATTGTAAAATTGTCTTATTGAGGTGAACTGCTAGTATTATATGAATGTAACAAGATCAACAAACATGCCTTCAGCAAAAGATAAGGCGGAACTCCCGACCTTCAATCTCTTTCTGTACTTAAGATAAGGTGAGCTCGCACCTTGAATCTCTTTCCATACTTGAGATAAGGTGAGCTCATACCTTCAATCTTTCCGTTTGTAATCTTTCTGCCTATCTAGGCGTAAGGTGTCAACAATACAAGTTCACAATCGGTAGTGTATATCATTCCAAGTGGTTGTCTCAGCTACCAAACATAGCAATTCCCATTCACAAGTTTGAAAATATTTTTCGACATATATGTATTATCGCGACAGTATATGCAAAATATTTTAAACGCAATTCAAACATAATAAATATGCCAATTTAAAATTGTCACGATATTTATTTTTCCCAAAAATAATGCTCTTTCTTAAATATTTTCCCAAAATTATGCATCTCGCATATATAATTTATTTTTCCAAAAGATGCAGCTCGTACGATCTTCTAAAAATCCACAATTCTCTCAAATAAATATCTCGTACGATTTTTTCCCAAAATATGTGTGTCGTCCAAAATTAAGATGACGCAATAATTTTACAATCATAAAAATATGTGACTCGCACGAATTTTATCACTAAATATTTTTCTTATAAAAAATTAGAAGAAAAACATAATATCTATGCATTCATCACGTAATAATAAATTTGCAGAAATAAATCTGGAGAAGAAAAATCTTATCTTTATTTTCCGCTTCTAACAGGCTGTGAATTTCCGAGTGTCACCATTTTTTTATGGTGCGTTTCAGTGTTCCTCAAGTTTTTTGTCTTCTTTTTCCTGCTGGCCCCGCAATCTCAACATGACATGTTCATTCGTCATTCTTTTTACTCCATGGTTGCTTCCCTTTTTTTTATTTCTCCTTGTCCGCGCGTGTATATTACCTTAACATGTCCGTCCGCGTGTGACTACAAACGCCTGATCGTTGGGTTTTCTTAAATGCCACGGGTCGCTCCATGTTAAATATTATTTTTTTTCGCCAAGTTTGCATGCCGCCGCTGGGTCTTGTTATTCATCATGAGACTGCCTTTGCTGCACCATATTGCACCGCCTGGACTCCGCTGAATTGTGTGTTATTGTACATCCATATAGGATATATCTGCCACGAGCCCCTTTTTTTTCACCATCGGTAATTGACTATCGATCCCCCATTGTATGGATGAACCATAAACCCACGAGTTTTGTAATATTATTCGTCCTCCTCGAATAATAAGCCCTCCTTCTAGCGCCAAATGTTATAGGGAGAATTTCGTATAACAATGTTGTGGAGGTTAATGGGCGGAACAAAGATCAAGGACGGTGTTTGAGGGCGGAGGAAGGTTGTTTGGTGGTGGCTGAGCTTGTATGTGGACTCCTTAAGAAAGAATAGGGTTTGTTATTCTCCGTCAAGTGTCGACTCATGTCTCATACAAGTGCCTACGTACCCTATTTATAGGGATCAAGCCTCACGTAGTTCTTGGGGAACAAGTCACGTAGGCTAGGGTTAGGACTCTTCAGCCCGTGTAGCCAAGCCCACGATAAAGTCAGGCCTTCAGCCAATTAGTCACGTAAATCTCGATCGGCTCCACACGCTTCCTACAATCTCGCGGCATCTCCGCAATCCTTCCCGTGATTGTAGGAACAACCCGTGTCGATCCCGAAATCTACGAGCAACTCAGTCATCTATGAGTTACTTTCCATGTTGTACACAAAGTCTTTCGATGCGGCCCGGCCTGGTCACCTCGGCCCGCACCGCCTTCAAACAATAAATATAATCTTACCTCTGTTTCTATAAGATGTGGGCTCATGAGCTCAGCCCGCGTATGGGCAGCTAAGCCCACCTCGCATGAAGGCACCTGAGCCCACCTCGCGTGGGCACAACCGAGCTCGGCTCGCATATGAGAGCCCAAATGACAAATATGAGCTCACCTTACATGTGTGAGCCCAGCTCGCATGTCCTCACTTGAGCCCAGCTCGCATGTTTGAGCCCAGCTCTCATATCATGAGCCCAGCTCGCATGTAAACTCAGCTCGCATGTTACGAGCCCAGCCCGCATGTGAACCCAGCTCACATGTTGCGAGCCCAGCCCGCATGTGCTGGCCCAAGTCATATAAATCCATGGTTCTAGCCCACACACAAGAGTCCAGCTATTTAATGCACCCACAGGGACCTGTTTAGGGCCCATGGCCGAAAGCGGGCATAACAATATCTAATAAATCTTCAAAGATTTTAGTTTTACTCAGCATATTGCTGGAACTCTAGCTTTGCATATCATGTGGTTTTATAGACTTCGTAAGTTGCAGCTAACGACTACAATTTATAATATAGTTGATGTTTTCTTTAGTGAAAAATGTAAATCTATCCGTTGATAAAAAAAATGAGTTGAGATGTGATATCGAAAAAAACAGGTTTTTTACCAACCTTTTATTCTTTTCTTTTTCATGACAATGTGATGAATCTTTCTATTGCAGCTATTTGTTTGAAAGTATAATTTGAACGGTACTAGATGTGTTAAAAAAGTCCTTTTCTGATAAATATTAGACTTATTATTTTTTGGTGGCACAACAGTAACTGATGTAGCGGGAGAGGTTGTTGAGACTGGAGCTGGGGTAAAAAATTTGAAAGCAGGTGATAAAGTTGTGGCGATGCTTAGCGTTTTTGTAAGTGTCGTGTTCTTCTTAGCTTTCCCTATCGAGTTTCAACTAAACATTGTCAATATGTACGCACAACAATCTAGTGTTCTTGATCACTGCAGACCATATCTATCCATCTGTTCATTGTTTATATTGAAAAACAACTGACGATAGGTTTTCCACAATGCATTTTGCAAAAACAAATGTTGGTAATGTAAATATTACAGTTAGCAGTTGTTTGTGGGACCGATCTGCCTAATGAGGTTCATATTAGGTTTCAATCTTCTGAAAGACAAATCTATGTATCAATGGTTAGCTGATATGGCCACTCTCTGTATGTTTTATCTGGCAGGGAAGAGGTGGTGGATTAGCTGAGTATGCTGTGGCGAATAAGAATCTGACAATTTTTAGGCCACCTGAAGTATCAGCTGCCGAAGGTGCCGGCCTACCTATTGCAGGTCTTACTGCTTATCAGGCTGTCACCTACTCTGCTGGAATAAAGCTTGATGCAAGTGGTCCGCGAGCAAATATTCTCATTACTGCTGCCTCAGGAGGTGTGGGATTGTATGCTGTTCAACTTGCAAAGCTTGGAAACACACATGTGACAGCCACTTGTGGTGCTCGTAACATTGATTTGGTGAAGAGTCTGGGAGCTGATGAGGTTCTTGACTACAAGACAGAAGCTGGAGCAACTCTGGAAAGTCCGTCAGGCAAGAAATATGATGTCGTGATCCACTGTGGCACACGTATTCCTTGGTCTACTTTCGAGCCCCAGTTGAGCTCAAAGGGGAAGGTTATTGACATTACTCCTGGTCCTGCGACCATATGGAAATTCCTAACTGGAAAAATCACTTTCTCTAGGAAGCAAATAGTCCCGTTGCTTCTAATTCCCAAGGGAAAAAACCTGGCTTACCTTGTAAAGTTGGTGAAGGAAGGGAAGCTTACAACAATAGTAGACTCTAGGCATCCATTAAACAAGGCTGAGGATGCTTGGGCTAAGAGCATTGATGGCCATGCTACTGGTAAAATAATAGTGGAAATGTAAACAATCAAGAGGCTGTTTCTGTACAATTTTACACTGCTGTAAACAAATGAGCATTAGTATCTAGTTGTGTCTCTCCTGTAATGTGGAACTTGTTATCAAGAGTGCGAATTGTTTGTATTGCATATTCTTGATCTAAGGTCCCTATTTGTTCAAAATGTGATATTGTGCATCTTTATTCCAGGAGGCCAGATTGTTCAACTGAAATGCCCCCAAGACTAGTTTCATGTTCTCTCCAACTAACCTGACCCCCTTGTTTTTGCAAGTTAAAAAATGGACATATTTTTATATTCATTAAATAAAAAAAATAGCCAAGAAAGTACTGGTGCGGTATCAATTATCAGAAAAAAAAATAAGATAATGTGAATTATGTTATTAATAATACTATTGTTTTTATTTTCGGAAAAAGCGATTTTTTTTTTTTGAGATTCATACTCTCACTATGTACCTGCTTAAAACTTAAAACCCATAAGAATTTAGGCATGTTTTTCTCTTATTTTTAAACCAAAATAAGATCAAATTGTCACCGGCTCATCCGGTCACTTAGTCGTCTCCATGACTCCATGAGTCTAGTCTTATTTATCCTCTCTTTCTCTAACGTTTACTTTGTTGATCAAAATGCAATAGCACCCTCTTCTTCTCTTCAGAGCTGAATTGGGCCTTTTTTCGTTTCTCATTCATACAAGTAATCAGTAAAAGGGTGTTTTTACTTTCACTTTAATTGCAACCCCTTTTGGTTTTATCCTTCATTTCTGATTTTTCTGGTGAGTATTTGAAACCCTAGATCTTGCTTCATTTTATTGCATTTTTAGCTTCTTTGGTTATGATTTAATGTGTTTAGTTCGTTTTATGTGATAAGATAGTAATTGTTATTGTTTTATGAGATGATCTTGATTTAAATTACTGGTTAGTAATTACTGTAGAGAGAGATGTTTGAATTTCTATTATTGTATCTTGTAAAGGTGTAAATTGTTATTGTTTGATGTTATATATATGTATATATTGTTAGTGTGGATTGGGAATTTCAGTAATTTGTCACCAATTTTGGTTCTTTCCTGAGTTTTTGAAGTGTGACATGTTGACTCCTTGGTAAAGATTTTAATTTCTTAAAGTTTAGCAAAGAGAAAATAAAATAAAATTGACATTCGTGAGGAATTTTACTTGCTACTAAATGCATGTACTAGAATGCTTTTAATTTAGTTTTACAATTAATAAGAGTTTTTTTTAAGCTTATTTTTTAACTATTGATAAATGTTGTTTCTTTCGCTTGTTTTGTATTCGTAACTTATTTTTGGTTCACTTTAGTTTAAGTAAGAAATGTGAAATTGTGATTACTTTTGGTGGCCCGTATTGTGACTAAATTGGAAATTTGGATGGTTGTGGTGTAGATTTGACGTTTGAACTGTTAATTTGTATATGGGAACATCTTCTGGGTCTCATTTCAATCATCAGCCTTCGCCGAACATGCTGCCACCACGTCAACAGTCGCATTCTGGAGGAGGATTACAAACTTCATTGTCTGTAAATGCTGTAGATGCTTCTGGGTCTCCCAATGTCCAAGAGCGAGTCTCTAATTCGGATCAGGTTCGCGAGTCCCCTACTGAGAGTGCTAGTTCACGTGAAACTTGGCCAAATGCAAATGCTGAAGCTTTACTAGCTCAAAAATTAGAGAAGGAAAGGGAGAATGGGTTTACTGAGCATTCTGTCACCCGTCGTGTTTCTAGCTCGGATAGGATGTCTCTTCGTGACTTGGTCAGAGAAAGAGTGGATAACATTGCTGAGAAAATGCGACGTCTGCCTGACGAAGTTCTGGAAAAGTTGAAGAATGAGGTTCGAAGTCTGCTTGAGGGTACAGGTGGTTCACAACACAGGGAAGAGTTTCTGTTTTTACAGAAGCTAATCCAGACTCGTACTGATTTAACAGAGAATACACTGAGAATGGCACATAAGGTCCATCTAGAGATTCTAGTAGCTATCAGAACTGCAATTCAGGCATTTCTTCATCCGAGTGTTAGTCTTTCTCAAGCTTCTCTGATCGAAGTTTTTCTTTACAAAAGGTGCCGTAACATATCATGTGGGAGTGTACTTCCAACTGAGGACTGTACCTGTGAACCTTGTTCGAAGATGACTGGTTTTTGCAACCTGTGCATGTGTTTAATTTGCAATAAGTTTGATTTTGAAGTGAATACATGTAGGTGGATTGGTTGCGATTTGTGCAATCACTGGACCCACACAGACTGCGCTATCCGTAATGGACATATTGGAATGGGATCTTCTGTGAAAAGTGGGGCAGGCATATCTGAGATGATTTTCAGGTGTCGGGCTTGCAATAGAACATCCGAGCTATTTGGCTGGGTGAAGGATGTATTCATGAGCTGTGTACCAAGCTGGGACCGGGAAGCTCTGATTCGTGAATTTGACTATGTGGGTAGAATTTTCCGTGGGAGTGAGGATTCCAAGGGAAGAAAACTTTTCTGGAAGTGTGAAGAACTAATAGACAAACTGAAAGGAGGGTTTACAGAACCTGTTATTTCTAGGGCGGTATTGATGTTTTTTCAAGGTATGGTGATGCTGACCTGTTTTCCCATATTGCATGCATATATCAGTAAGACAGTAACGAACTACTTCCCTTGTTTACGTTGTTCTGTTCATATATGCTGCTTAACAACGTGTGTGTTTCATCTATACAAAGTGTTAAGCTATTAAAGAATTTCTGTAGTTTTTCTCAAATCGTTGTCTATAGTAATGAAGTATAGACATGTAAAATATGCCTTTGCACCGGGAACCATTGAAATCATATTACATTTGTAATCAGTTTGAGTTATTATAGACAACAATGTGAACAAAATTAGAGATATACTTAAATGGCTCTAATTTTACCTAAATCTTCCTCTGTAGTCATGAAGTATAGACATGTAGAAGCTTCCTTTACACTGGAAATCATGAAAATCCATATTACATTGTTGATCAGTTTGAGTCCTTGCATGCTTCTTTTTAAATGATCTGACTTGGGCAATAGAAGAAAAGAAAGTGGGAACTGTTATTTAGCAATTTTTGTAGCTTTTAGCATGTGATTAAACAAGTTTAATCTTGTAGGTCCAAATTGGGCTCTTTTAAAATTTTTATTGTTTGGGAATGATAAATAAGCTCCAGGATTTTTACCATTTAAGCTTGGGTGTACAACAGGCCTAAGTGAGGAAGGTGTTGGGGGGGGGGGAGATAATCATTTGTTTTTCTGTATGACTGGCTATATCCTGTAAGAAATGGTATTGATTGTTTCCTTGTATTGAACTTTCATTTTGGACAGAATTTGAGGCGGACCCTTCAAAGAGTTCGGAGAGTGAGGAAGGTGGCGGGCTTATAGCGCCACAGGAGGCATTCAACCGGATAGCTGATGTTGTTCAGGAAGCTGTTAAAAAAATGGAGATGGTGGAAGAGGAGAAGTTGCGGATGGTGAAGAAAGCCCGACTAGCTGTTGAGGCTTGTGATCAAGAGCTTAAGGATAAAGCTAGGGAGGTGACAACACTGAAAATGGATCGGCAGAGAAATAAGCAACAGATTGATGAACTTGAAAGCATTGTCAGGCTCAAACTGGCTGAGGCTGATATGTTTGATCTTAAGGCTAGTGAGGCTAGACGAGAATCAGAGAGGATACAGAGGATTGCACTTGCTAAAACTGAAAAATCGGAGGAAGATTATGCAAGCAGGTATCTGAAACAACGTTTGAACGAGGCGGAGGCTGAGAAGCAGTATCTTTTTGAGAAGATTAAGCTTCAAGAGAGTTCAAGAGCATCTCATACTCAAAGCAGTGCCAGTGGAAGTGACACTTCCCAGATGCTAATGTACAGCAAGATCCAGGACCTACTAAAGAATATGTAGAGTGTACCTTTTAAAGAAGACCAGTTCAGTTGTCTCCACTCCCTTGGTGCCTATCCCTTGAGTAAGTCCATAACTAGGAACTGTTTTAGAAGCCGTAAACTTTCTATTTAGTTTTGTTAAGGAATCCAATGATAACAGACTAGGTGCTGTGAGTGTTTATACTCTACTAAACTGTTTTGCTTTAGCATGTGTATGTTTTGCAGTGAGCTTCCTCTTGAATAGGGGTTCATGAGATGTTAATTGTGTTTTTCTTGTTATTAAATATGAACCTAACCCTTTCTGTACAATGATTATGTGAATGCTTGCACTTCCTTGGATGTATTATTTGCAGTCATTTTTTCTTTCATTTCACACATCCTTATGATATATAAATTATGCAGTATACCAAACTTGTATGATGAGCTGTGTATGTCCAATAAATGTCAAATTTTCGTCGTAGTTTTGGATAGTAAAAGCTTCAGTCTTTACGCTCTCATGTAGGGAAGAAACCTTATATTTGAATAGCAAAAGCTTCAGTTGCTATATTATTGTTTTTCTTTTCTTCCCTAAATTTGTTAGCAAGTGACAGGTGTGTCTTTCCATTCGCAATTGGTAAACATATTGTCATTGCCACTGCTATGTTAATTAGGGCGGAGATAGTTGATTTCGGCCAGATCGGACCATTTTAGTCCAGGATAGATCTTTTCTTGTGGCCGGCTGGCTAACACCCTGGGTTTAGCTGTTTGGGATTACTTGCCCCAGACATCACAGTTTTACTTGTTTTACTAATTAATTTCCCAAGTGCAAAGTGACAATATCAACTTTTGCAGATTCTATATATACAAAGAGATTAAGATATGGTTTTTATTGTGTCGTGATGTGTAGCTGTAAAATTGACAGACTTCTGTTTATAATAATTAATTTGGAATAAAGAGAGAGGCAGAGATGAAGAATGAAGCATTGTGAAAAGAAGAATATGGAATATGGTAGCGTGGAAGAAAGGGCCACCCTATCTTCTTTTCTTCGCGGTAACTACAATGTTCAAATATAGGCCCAGCTTGATTCCCAACGATATATATTCATCCTGCAAATTTAGCAAAAGCCTAAAGTATATCTGTCTCGTTGAAATAATATTGAATATGCCACATTTATAATACTCATGCTTCAAAATATCACTATTACGTCCAAGACCAAAATGTCATGCGTCCTTCACTCTCGGAAGTTAAAGTTAGAATTGTAGTAACGAAGATAAATTTGTCTCAATAGTATTACCAAGAAAAATGAAAGGAAGATGGTCTCACCTTTTTCTTCTAAAATAAATCAACTCATATAAAATACTTATGGTAAAATGATATTTACATACAATCTTTCAAAATATTTGTTATAATACTAATATAAAATTTTGAAATGACACATCTTACGCTTTAGAGCGACTATTTACCAAAACTCTGGTGAAAGGACTTAAGTTTGACTTTCTGTCACCCCAACCGTAAATAGACTTTCAAATGACTGCCGAGAATAATGAAGAGATAGATTATAAATAGAAATGTAATGTAGATCACAAGATCCAAGATTATGACAGCTACGAAGTTTCGTATTCTTTGGAGTTTCAACTTTGTACAATCCACGCATATAAAAGGACAAAGGGAAGTCCACCCTGCATGAGTTGAGGAGGGATCAGTCATGTTGTCTTCAATGCCAAAGATTATAATCACTATGATTATCTTCTCATCAATAATGTCACACTTAAGTGGTAATATTCGATGGATACCTGGATTTTTGATTATTATCACAAATGTTTTTATGTAGTAATTAGCATAGTTATTGTAATGTGATGAATTGTAGATGCACAGTTTGAGGATTGGTGCGTAGCTGATGTTCAGACCCCGGAAGATTTACTGCAAGGGGCAATGGACTGGGCTTGTAAAAATGGCGCGGACTGTAGCAAGATTCAGTTAAACCAGGCTTGTTTTTTTCCAAACACAACCGCGGATCATGCTTCTTTTGCATTCAATAGCTACTATCACAACATGAAAAGCAAAGGCGGAGATTGCTATTTCAATGCTGCTGCAATTATCACTTCCCTCGATCCAAGTAAGCAATAATATCTTTAATGTACCCCTTTCTATAATTCTATTACCTCCATCTTTTGTTTGTTCAATTGTCTTCTGATATGTCCTGTGCATTCAGCCTACACATGTGTTGGAAGAGCCGGTCACTTGATGCTCTCACAAGTATATAGTTTTTAATATATCGGAAATCTCATAAAATTGAAAATGTTGCAATACTTTGCTACTAGAGACGAGGACATTTCTTAACTGCATGAGATCTTAATTCAAGGAGATCCATGTGCACAAGGGCTATTCTCTTCTGCATATTAAAATTATATCAATTTCAGTTGATACTAAATCTTGAAGAGACGTATCAAAGTAGGGGCCATATTTGAGAAAAGATGAAAATATATAAAGAAAAAGAGGAAGCTTAATACAAGGTCTTTCGTAACTATTCTCTTCTGGCTTTGTTCCCCATAAAGATAGGCTAGCTGGAGATTAAAAGATGATGACATTACATATTTCAAGTTCTTGTAGGTATCAGTTGGTGAATATTTGTGTGTTGTTTACGAAAATTACAAAGCCCTTTTCTAACACAAAAGTTTGATTACACTTGACAGGTCATGACTCGTGCAACTTCGACGTTTCACATGAATAAGGAGTATTTTGCAAACCAAAGTATAAAATTTGCATTTGTGTCTTGTGCAAGTATGCCAATGTATTCAAAATTTAAACATTACTTAATATTCTGTTTCATGATATATACGTATTTCATCTGGAATTTATTCATTGCATCACTAGCGGGACACAAGTTGAGTTCATTTTGATTTGTAATTAATCAAGCAAAGCTTTGTAATGCTCATCGCACTTGCAATTCTTTATAGTTTAACTAGTACAATATCTCCCGCTATGAAGACCAGGGACTACCAAAACCGAAACCAAATAAAATCGAGTAAGATCGTACCATTAAAAATCGAACCGAATAAAAACCGAACTGAGAATATGATTATGGTTTTAATATTTTTTAAACTGAATACAAATTGAATCGAACTGAATAAAATTAATTATATATTTTAAATTATATAAATTTTAGATATTTTAATTTGGTTTTGTTGATCTCAATTCATTAGCTAAACATGTCCATTTCCGGTCAAAATATATAAATTTGATTACTAGATAATCATCATCACTCTAAATAAATGAATAAATTATCTTTTTTAAACTATATTTAATCAATATATAGCTAACTGAGCACAATGTTATCAAATTGACTTTAATTTGACTGAAATTTTTATATATCATAATATTAAAAAAATAAAAATATATATATATTATTAAAAATATATTTAATCTATTTTAATATGCAACTTTTAATTATTTTTTTTACAAATAAGAAATAGAAAATTTCTAATATATATTCAAAAATTGATCAATTTAAATTCTTAAAAATTAAAATAAACATGTAAATAGATATAAATTGATTATTTTACATGACATCAGATGGTAATAACTCTTTGATTCAGTTTCATAGAAATCACTTCTTAGTAAGGGTCTGATTTTGGACCTATCATGATTTTTAAAATTTAACAAATTTTAAAAGAAGATATTGAAAATCATTATATCCCATTAGCACTTCATGTTTTTTGTTCACAAAACATTAATGAGTTTTGTGCAAAGTTTCTCCCGCAAACTTTATTATTTGTAATCCTGACCGTTCCTCTGTTTTAATCAAACGGCTCCTGAACAATTTGCTAGATTATGGTAAAATAGAAAACACTTGCTATAGACCTAGACCCTAAAACTAAATCTTTCTAATATTATAAAAGAGGATGCTCGCGAGCTTGTAGAGGGCCCTATTAACCGACCTTCACTGCAAAGTTTTGAGCCGATTTCCCCTATGCTCAATATTTCCTATCAAGAGCATCTCGAACGGAATGCTAGCTATAAAATTTAGTTCTCAGTCAAAAATTTGAAAATATACTTAAAAAAAACAGTTCTTCAACACAGAGCTTAGATAACGAAAACCAGCACCCTACATATATTGAATAAGAATCCATTATATATATCAAATCCATGTCATTTCTCTCCAAAATAATGTATTTTCCTGCTATAACCTAGTTATGTGTCTAGGTATATATGTATATATATATATATATATATATATTCATAATTTAATAGTTATAATATATATATGTATTACTTTTAAATTTTAAATTTTAATTTTATTTAATGTTAAGTGTAAAATTATTTTATTATAAAATGCAAAAACAATTCATTGTTTGTTTAAAAAAAATCACTGTTAACTAAATTTATTAATTAATTTTATAGCTATTTTAATGTAAATTATGTATTTATAAAAATTACTTATAAACGATAATAAATAAAATTAGTAAATATTTTAAAACATATATGTAATGTTTGTTAACTAGTTTTTCAGATTTTAAAAAAAATTATTAATTGTATATTTTATTTTTACTTGTGTTTAATAAAAATATAAATAAAATATTAGATATAAAATATGAATAAAACCATTAAAATTTAAAAATAACAATCAATAATGTTTTTCTAATATGACTAACCATTATAATTAATACCATTAAAGCAAAATTTCTTACACGTTAAACAAATTGTTCAACAAATTTTAAATAATATCTATTTTTACCATCTTTTAGCTAATAAAAATAGTTAATTCATTTGAAGATGCTCTAACACTAATCTGAAATTGTGCACGCCACTAATTTATAGACAAGCCACATATTAGCCCAGTTTTTAGCCGAAAGCTGAGCTACTCCGCCTCATTTGCAGCACACAAGTGTGTAATATATCTATCCTCGAAAGCTTGCAGTTTAAATGATAAAGTAACCCGTTCATTGTAAATCTTAAGGTTCCAAAAAAATACTTTAATACGATTATATAATTAATACTCTCCTCATTCAAAAATTCATTTATGGGTCTCTAAAATCTGATATCTAATGGGCTCATCTAAAATTTTAAGGTCTTAGAGAAAGATCTCAATAGGATCGTATAATTAATAAACACAGGAAATATGGGATTGCTGATAAGCAGTTATGAATTCCAGAAATCAGCATCTGTTGTTAATCTTATAACTAAAATGAAAAATGCATGGAATCACAGTGACACCATTGCTCTCCTCATTATCAATATTTACTGGTTTCATGTCATTGGGCAGTTTCCAATCAAAACAATAAAGCAACTGAGCCATTGGAAGCTCAAGTGTAGCCACTGCAAATTCAATTCCAGCACAAATTCTCCTTCTTGCACCAAATGGGATGTACTCGTATCTGGCTCCTATAAAGTCCTACGATGAATCCTCAAATATTTCTGGCACAAAACTTTCTTAATTAATTCAAGTCTTGGGATCTCTTCCAATGACACAAGCATTTACTTTATCATGACTTTGGTTCTCACTGGTAGAATGTAGCCATCGATCATAATTCGTAATTCATAATTCATACATTGTTTTCTGCACTCTCTAGGGACTAACAAGGGAACTGGAGCATGCAGGCGTAGAGTTTCTTTGATCACCAGATTTAGGTAACTCAATCATTGAACATCGTATTAGTACATTTGTCTTCTCCACTTCAATTTCTGCCGCCTTCATTAATCAAGAATTTCTCATTAGCTCTCTCATCATCCACTGAAGTGTAGCTGAAGTACTATCAGTTCCAGCCATAAACATGTCCTGCATCATTTACATTTTACTTAGAGAAGTTCAAGTGTAGCCACTGCAAATCCAATTAAGCTAAGTAGACCTAGAATTTACTTCTAGCTAGATTCGACGGAAAAGAATCAAAGAAAAAGTGAATTATAGCTGAATTAAAAAAACAAACTGGAAAAGTTAATATTAGAGAAAGATTTAGAGGATGAACACAAGTTTTGTTTACGAGCTGAGTTATGACTTGTTTTGGTATGGAAATGTATTAAATTAGACATTAGCCTCTTATGTTCCTAAGGTGGTTCTCCTAATGTGGTTCCGATAAAATAAGGAGAGAAAAGAGAAAAACAGAGTTTTATTATAATATGAATTATTCTCTGTTACAATAAAAGAGAGACTTATATAGCCAACAACTAAATATAATAAATAAAAATATCCTAACAATGAAACTATCCAATAATATAATATCATTATATATGTAACATCCCCTCAAACTCAGGATGTTGACTTGGGAGTCTGCCAACCAAGAGACAGAGTCACATAACAAACAAATCATAAGCTGCAACACCAGATTGAAGAGCATCTAAACAAATCCAAAAATACAGTTACGAATCCAAATAAACCAAAAACTTTCAAACGAATTCAATTATGCAACAACAAAAGAAAACACAACAACAAAAGAGAAATCGTCCAAAAGACGCAGCAACCGAAGAGAAAATAAAGCCATCAAATCACCAAAGTAACAAATCTGTAACCATCGAAAATAATACCAAAACTGCATGCGAAACTAAATCCAAATCCAAAAACAAACTCCATAATTAGCCTAATACAAACCAACTCGAAATCTAATCTAATACAAAGATTCAATCCAAATCGTATATAAATCCAACATAATAAACTTTATCCATTCCTAATATCAAAACCAAACCAAATTCAAATTCATATCCAAATTAATCAAATTATCCAAAGGGCCAATGTGCCTAGAGTATCAAATAAACTAAACCAATCCCACGAAAGGCCAATTGTGTCTAGAGCAACAAATAAACTAAACCAATATTATGAAGAGTCAACTGTGCCTAGAGCACCAAATAAACTAAACCAATCCACGAAAGGTCAATTGTGCCTAGAGTACCAAATAAACTATACCAATCCCACGAAGGGGCAATGTGCCTATAACAATAAATAAACTATACCAATCCCACGAAGGGGCAATGTGCCTATAACAATAAATAAACTATACCAATCCCACGAAGGGGCAATGTGCCTATAGCACTAAATAAAGTAAACATATCCCACGAAGGGTCAATTGTGCCTAGAGCACAAGATAAAAAACAAAAGACGAAAAAATATACAGATGCGCCTAGGGCTACTCCCATTATAGATCACGCGAAAATGAGAAAAGAAAATGAGATGTAAAGTTAGGAAAAAAATAAAAAGTGAAAAAGTATACAGATGCGCCTAAGGCTACTCCCATTATAGATCACGCGAGAAAGAGAATAAAAGATGAGATGGAAAGTAAAGAAAAAAAAATAATTAGTCAATATCATCAAATAGAGGCAGAAAGTGTGTATTGGATTCCAACCAAAATAAAACGAAATCAAGAGAAAAAACTACAACAAAAAATCAAAATTGTTTTCCAAAAAAAATCCACCAATTTGAAGAAAAAAATATTCATGATTAAAACTTAAAAGCATCTAAAGAACCGATTTAAAGAAAAAAAATAAGAAAAAATAATAATTAAAACACATGTTTTAAACCGTGAAAGTCATCCCGTTATAACTCACTATCAACCTGTCGCCGATCGAATAAACCTATCTCTTGATACCATGATAAAGTATGGAGAGAAAGGAGAAAAGTGAGATTTTATTATAATACGACTTGTTCTCTATTACAATAGAAGAGAGTCTTATATACCCAAAATCCAAATATAGTAAAGGATAATATTTTATTAATGAAACTATTATAATAATGAAACTATCCAATAATATAATATAATTTTATATGTTAACATGTTACTCTGATAAAAATAATACTATGTTCTACAATAGATTACAGTTTACATGCATGGATCATTAACCAGACTTACAAGAGTAATTCTTTGAACATTTTTTGTTTTTATTTGGATTTTAGAGTTTAGCTTTAGTGATTCTCAGAAGAACATTAATCAGATTATCATCAGTGTCATGCACATTGTGGTCTTCTTCGCTAGACTTCTTTTAAAAATGCTCCTGAATAATTTTTATCAAATATTTGGTCAAATTTCTTCCTCATCATCTCCAACGTTGGCCTCATTCCAGTCACGTATTCAAGAAATTTGAAGAATGAGAACAAATCGGCCATAAAAAAAATGGAATCTCAATACGTTAATCTTCAACAATCTTAAGCAGTTCATCCTGATACGCACAATTTTTCCCTATTGTTGCATTACAAATTTTAACAGAGGAATTTGGTTAACAAAGATTTAAAATTTGCGGCCGGAATCAAGATCTGCTGCAGCGGTCAGTGACCGGAGAAATCACTGGAATGCATAAATTTGTGCTTAAAAAACGACTGAGATTGCTAGGGTTTATGCTTACCTTATCAGATCTGTCAAACATGTGTCCTCACAATGTTCCTATGTACCTCCTTTTATAGAGGATCAAGTCAGACGTAGTTCTTGGGGAACAAGAAACCTATATTGACTTGGCTTCTCATTCCAAGGCCCCATGGGAGTTGTCGAACCAACTTTCTATTATAACTCAAACATTGTATTGCTTTAGGGGTGCCCGACGATGCGGACTAATCACAAAGTCCCAAAGCTCGGTTATGACTTCGAGACTTCACGAACAAGGAAACTCCCCGGCCTAAGGATATCCTCATCTGCAACCGCTACTTCTGTTGATCGTAACCGTAGGTATGGCCATGACTTACTACAAATGCCAAAGCGCATACTTCCCCCCTGATGAGGATAACGCACCAGACTTCAGGATAAGTGATCATATGCGTAGAAGTGCAAAGTGCGAGATAAACCCAAAGTCTCCCATCGAGGACAACCAGCCGAATACGGAGACAGGGCTTCCAAAGCACACACTAGATGTTTACGATCGTTCCCCTACGAGGATAAACCGTAAGACTACAGAATGATGCCCTCGACATATTTTCCGGAATGAAGGGCTCCCGAAGGGCCCTTTTCCTTCACGGGGCGCACCCTGTGAAGGGTTGGAGCTCTCCGTAGTCCTTCCTCATGCCTAGGGCGCGCCCTGAGCATGGAGAGGTCCTCCGGGGGCTCCTTTTCCTTCCTTGTACAATTTTTATGATTTGTTAACTTCCCAATTTAGTTGTGGGAGCAACCTCCTCGCAAATTCTTCCTTGCCACCTTACTTATATTGCGGAGCGGCCGCCCCGTGCGGCCATAGCACGGGGAGCACCCTATAGGGGTCCAAGGACATTTTCCCGGAGCCCGGATCATTCTTCATTTCTTGATCATCTCACTCCTTCTTCCTTGACTAAAGATCATTCTTCATAATCACCTTATCAATATTTGTTCCTCGTTGTCATCTTCTACCATAGTGACCGTCGTGGTCTAGTCATCGTAGCGGTCGTCACACAGTTCCTCCACTATGGTCGTCGTGATCCCCCGTCGTAATGATCATCATAAACCTTCATATAATAACTTCACCAATCGTCGTCGTAACTTCTCACCGTCAATAGTCGTCGTAAGCGACTCCTATATAGGGAGCGCCCTATAGGGGCGCCTTAGGCTTTGGAGACACGTTCTCTGGAGCTCGTTCGTCCTCTTCCTCGGCGGTGATCCGACCCATTTCTTTAAAGATCCGATAAAATACCCATGATAATTTTATGGTATAACAACTACCCTCCGATTTTCAAGTTTGTTAAAATAAAGTATAAAATCTTCTTCTACTTCCTTCTTCCTTCGATGATTTTTGTCAGCCGCGATGTCTTCACTTCTTCTTTTGCAAATAAAATCCCTTCCATATGCTTGAATTCTTTCTTCCGTAAAGGAATATTTTAGTTGATAATCTTCGTCGTAAAAATTTTCTTCCGAGTCTTTATGACAAGTGCTTCCATAAAATCTCTCATCAATATTTTCCGCAAATATTTTCTGTAAGTATTTTGCGCAAATATCCTCCGCAAGCGTCATCCGTAAATATTTTTCACAAAAAATTCTTTCTTCCCTCTTCCGAAGACATACGGGGCACACCCTACACCCTGGGAAACTATTCTGGGGGTTCAAATTTCAAAAAAAAATAAACTTTGCTTCCTTTTAACTCTTCTTTGTCCTTTATTTTATTTTTATCTCCCATCTTCCAAAATACCCAATCCAAAAACATAAACCCATTTTCTCCAAAAATTTCAAGAAGCTTCGATCTGGCTTGTTCTTGGCTCCATCTTTGTTTTAGCTTCAACCCACTCATCCTCCATCTTCCAAGGTACTCATCCATGTCTCTCTTTTAAATTCCTCCCATGTATGCTACTAGATATAAGAAATTTGAGCTTCTTGAACTTCAATTTTTATGCCATGTTTTGTGTATATATGCGTGTATAGGTTGTATACATAATTTCTTGATTCTTGTAGATGCGCCAATTTGACTTCCATGTATGTTAGTAACTTGAATTTTGAAATTTAGGATTAAAAAATATGTACCCACATACATGGGGGGCACCCGAGGCACGCCATGGGGACTCTCGGGTCACGGCCCCAATTTTCTTGTATGGGGCGCCCCCGAAGCGCGTTAGGAGCCACGGGCCGCGGCCTCCGCCTTATGCGGGGCACGCCTAAAGCTTTTAACATCCTCGAGTCGCGGCCCCCTATTCCGTTCATAGGGCGCATCGAAGGCATGAAGCCTTCTTGATTCTGGGTAATAGTGCGGGGTGAGCCCGTGAGCCCGGGGCTTTGCGGCTCTCTGGTCGCGGCCCGTCGCGTAATGCGGGGGGAGGTTCCTGAGGTTCTTGCATTTTTTTATCCCTTTCGTTGGGGTGTGTATTAGTTCCTCTAAAACATACTTTTATATTTTTTGGTGTTATGACGCGTCTGAACATTTTTCCTTGCACTTATCGTAGCTAGATGACGATTCGCCTAAGTATTTCCATCTGTTCGCGGAGTTTAACCGCAAGTTGGGGCTTTCCACCACTCCACTTCAGTCACCGTCTCCTTTGTCGACTTCGTCCTTATTTCATATTTCTGAGACTTTGGTAGACGGGATTCGGCGAGGATAAATTTTTATGGCTATTGAGCATGAGGCATCTACTTCTGACGTTCTTTATGGACTACATGCTCCGAGTCCTCGTTCCACTTTGGAAGATTGGTATGAGTATAAAATTTCAAATTTATAGGCAAATGGCAAGAGGAAAGGCAAGACCGTGGTTTTTGATGAGGAGAGCAATTCTCCCATGCATGAGCCTACTACTCAGGATGTGTTTAGAAACGAGGCGGAGTTCTTTTTTTTGTCGACTACCGAGTACGTTGTTACTCCTCCGGAGTCTTCTATACCTTATCTTCACCCGGAGATAAAGGAGTGTGACTTGGACTTGGATTGGATGAGCGATCAGGATGAGAAGCTTACTCTGAAATAGATGGATAGTCTTCGGAAGATTCATGATAGATGGGATTATGTTGGTATGGCATCGCGAGCATCGGATGCCCATATTGGATTCACCATGGAGTATTATATGATGGAAAGTTTATGGAATCGTCTGTTATCTTTCATGAGATGCCATCTTTTTAACTATGGGGAGAACTTTAGGATATCTCGGATGGTCACTTCCTTGAGTTTGGTCGAGCTTGGTATCAGGGAACCTCTTCACCCTTTTTTCCACTTTATCTTGAAGTGGTATGACATAGCTCCTCTTCAGTTATCTCCCAATAGTTGGAAGTTAACATTGGCTTTGTTTGTGTTGCATGCTCGTCATTACTTTGGTGCTCCTACCGGGAGGGAGGTTGCTTACTTATTTAGTCTCCGCTGAGGTGTTAAGGGTTTCTACTACTTGGTTGTTCGTTCGTGCCATAACTTTCCTGGATTCTCCGGAAGAAGGAGGAAGAGCAATGACAAAAGGTCTAAGGATACCTTCTTCTACTTGTATGATATTGAGAGAGTTCGCATGAGTTTCAATGGAGACTCTTGTGAGTATTTTTATCTTACGCTTTACGCACTTATTACATAGTCGTTCTTGTACCTTTCCTTATTTTGTGACGCCATTCCCCGCTCCTTCAACTAGGTGATACGATTATGATGAGGTTGAAAGGTGTGGCTGCGGAGAGAGCTCGTGCAATACTTCATCTCCCCGATATAAATTTTGACATTGAGGCTCTTGTTACAGAGAATAACTTCAGGATTATTGGAGTGCTCTACCCTGACATAGGTTCTGAGTATAGAGAAGAGGTGATTTGGAGACCACGAAGAACGCTCCACCTCCCCTGGTATGTTCCGAGCGCCCCTACCCTAGGTAATATACCTTCTGGGGGCGCCCCACGTCGAGCAAGGGGCTCAGCGCCATAGTCTACCTCCCACGGAGGTCGTTCATGCGCTTTCAGTTCCTTCGTCGAAGCGTGTTAGAGCTAGTTCGAGGGTTGGTACTTCAAAAAAGGTGATGGCTTCTTCTTCTCTTTCACAAGTAGAATCTCACCTAGGTCCTTTAGTTACTCCATTCCTTGAAAATGATGAGCTATCTTCTTGGAAGGACTTAGTGCCAGCTGACAGAGACAGTGTTAAGTTAGAGTTGATGCGCAGCTATTATTTCTTTCTTTGAAGGATGCTTCTGAGACTCTGAGGGGTAGGACTCGTCTGGAGAGCCTTGAGACAGAGTGTAGGAGTTTACTTGCACGTGCCACCACTGCGAAGAAGAAGTTGAAGATGGTTTCTGAGGAGAAATATGTTATGATTTCCGGACAGGTAGAGGAGCCGAGACAACAGAGAGAGATCATCACCGACTTGTGCAACACTTTGGATTCAACACTCGCTGAGAAGTGTCAGTTTCAGACTCAGGTGGATGAGCTTCGAGAGGATCATCTGCACGGTTGGCCGGAGGAGAGGAGAAAGATTCGTGACCAAGGGATCGAGCAGGGTTTTTCCATACTTCTAACTACTTTCTTGGCCAACGATCCCGCTTATGACTTGAGCTTCTTCGATGCAGAGATATTATCTTATGTTGAAGACTTCATGAGAGACAATGCATAGACCATTGTTGACAGGAGGGTCTCCTTAGGATTCGATCACTACCATGTTCAGGCTTCGGGTATGCCCGTCACAACAGTAGTCATGGTAGGAGTCGTGGCTGATGCGACCGATGTTGGTGTTGATTCTTTTGGGGTGTCCTGGAGCTGTTCTTGATGCTATTGAGAATCATAACAAAATAATAAATGGACTTGTAGCTCTAACAACTTAATCTAAACAATCGTACCCTCGGAGGAAGTCCTCATAGGGCACGCCCTATGAAGTGTAGGACTTCGTCGGGGACTTTGCATCTTCTTCGCATTATCTAGCTAGCTTGGAAACAATCCTTTTCTTTAACTATTAACATAACTCAAACTTATCGTAATAATAAGAGTTGTTTTCCATATCTTCAAGATAGAAACTTTGAAACAAAAAACTTTAAAATTTTATTAATAATACGTTCTAGTGACGCTATCATCGGTTGATGAATAAAACAAATGATAGTAAACATCCTACGACTAACACTGAGCGAGATAGCACATGCATTATCCCCCAGGCTAAGAGGAATTTTATTGCTTTAAGTATACTATTCGGGCTAAGCCTTACTTAAATCAACATCATATAAATATGCGAGTAAGGGGCTGAAGCCGCGTCTTACATGAGGAATACCCATTTTTCATTCGTAGCTCTAGTGTTGTACAATCCCAATGACATACACAAGCTGGAATCAAATTACTCTTCCACCTTTTCATCTCCCAGTTCTACCTTTTTATCCTCAACTTTCCTTTACTCATCTATTTTTGAAAGATTTTTCGATGCTTCATCCTTTATGGCCAAAGTCGCTTATTCCTCTACTTCATCTTCAACTTACATGTCTTCCGCTTCCGCTTCCATACTATCCTCCTCTGACTTGTAAAGAGAGTATAACATGTTGATCCTCTCACTTTGGTTAGAACTCCTCTTTTGGAATTCTCTTATAGACTTGTTATAACATTCTCTCGAATCCGCTTGACATTTTCGGACGCATCTTACGCCGTTAGATGTTGGAAACTTCATGGACAAGTGATGAATGGAGGTGAAAACTCGCATATCCTTTAGAAATGGTCATCCTAGAAGAGCATTGTGAAATGACGCATGATCCACCACCATGAACTGGACGATCTATGTTGTCG
Organism: Apium graveolens; assembly: GCF_009905375.1. Classification (NCBI taxonomy): domain Eukaryota; kingdom Viridiplantae; phylum Streptophyta; class Magnoliopsida; order Apiales; family Apiaceae; genus Apium; species Apium graveolens. Next base: position 209,691,632 of record NC_133655.1, read on the forward strand.
AGAGAGGACATTCCCCAATAGTGACAGGGAGTCTCACTATCCCCTTTACTTTTACCGCTTCTCCGCCAAAGCCATGGATATATATATATATTTGAATTACGTATCTTTATCAAGAAATCCTATCTTTTTATAAGCATCGTAGTAAGGATATTGATTGTGTTTTTGTTGTCGATGAACACGCGATAGACGTTCATGGCCGCAATACAAACCTTCATAACTAAAGTATAATTGTGAGGATGGTGAACCCATTTGGTATCTTCCTCCGTGAAAGTGGTTTCCCTTGTCTCTCTTTGGAACATTATGGGAGGACTTTCCTCGAGACGGTTAACGTCAGTGAGTGTAGGTCATCTTGCTTTCCTAGCATATCGGTTCATAACTTCATTCGTGTCTCCTGCACAATAAGGTCCTCCAAAGATAGAGTGAATACTTCCTGACTTAACGAACTTGACTTCGTCAGATTTTTCCTTCTCTTCCCTTACTTGGGCGCGCCCTAAACCTTCTCGGTTGGTCGAGCGGTCACTTCGATACTTTCTTACTTCTTTGACAATCCACTCTCAAAGTTGTCCTTCCTTGATAAGTTCTTCTATCTCATCTTTCAATTGTAGACATTCATGAATGTTATGCCCAACAGATTCATGGTATTCACAGTACCTCTTCCTGTGCTTGATTTTCCATGCGGTTAAGGGATCCGGTCTCCGAAAGATCCATTTTCTCTTATTAACCTCATAAATATACTCTATGAATGCCACCAAAGGAGTAAAGCGGTGGAGTCCTTTTCATAGTTACTTGAGGGACTTAACTCCCTTCCTTTGACTTGATATATTTTTTGCTTCCTTCGATAACTTGGCCTAGGACACCTATCTTTTCTTTTCCCATTATTCACTTTTGCGGCTCCGCGAGACTCCACTTTTTTGTTTTCGATTTGTAATTCTTCAAAAAACTTGAAAGCATCCACTTATTTGTAGTATTCTCCAAGGGTGTTAGGACTCCCTCCTTGAATGTGTTTAGAGAAATCCGTCCTTATGCGCAGACCAACAATCAAGAAATTTTTCAATGTTTCGTTCATTGCGCCTCTTACTCCTGATGCCTCAACATTGAATTGCTTAAAATAAGTTTGTAAAGTCTCCCCTTCTATTTGTCTTACATTCTCCAGGACTGTCACCGGTGACGTATACTTCACCGCAGATTGAAACTGAGTTAGGAACATCACCTTCATTTATTCTCATGACTAAATTACTTCCGGTCCCAACTTTTAGAACCAATGTTGAGCATTATCCCCGAAGGTTTCCGCCAAGATCCTACATCTCGCCAAACCTTGTACTTGACACACATCCATCTCAATGTTGAACTTTCCCAAAAACTCCACTGGATCAGAATTTCCGTGAAAGCGTAAGTCATGGGTGGTACTCTTATATATTGTAGGTAAGGGTGCTTCCCTAACCACTGAATTAAATGGAGATGTAGTTTACGCGGATGCCATGACTTTTCCGCCTTCCAAGTGCGACAACAGCTTCCTTAAATCATCCATCCATTTTGATGTTTTCGACTCCGGGTATGTTCTGGATTTTGGCTCGCGGTGAGATCACGGGTGTTGTCACTACTTGAGCTTAGGCTTGCATCGCACCTTGCGGTTGTGGTGGCACAATAAATTATGGTTAAAGTGCGACTCGTTGTGGTTGCGTTGGCACAACAGCTTTGTGATGGAGGCATTACTCATTGTGGTTGTGTTGGCGTAACAACTTGTGATTGCGGCCGTATGTCATTATGAGTATTGATCTTTTGTCGATTTGTCGACCATTGATATTCTCCTCGTTGCCTCCTTTCACCATCTGGGATGCGTAGATCTCTATTCTTCCATTGTTTTCGGTATGTGAGTCCTTGAGTATCGCTTCTACTTCTCCATATGTTGCTCATGCGATCATCATCTTCAGGTTCTTTTCCCTTTCTCCTACGTTCAAAGCTTTTTTTGGTTCTTTTCGAGGAAGGGTATTTGTTATTGCGAGGCCTTTCTTCCCTTGTAAAGGGTATATCGGTTCGTCCGTTAGTCCTTATCTCATGTTGATCAATCTTTTACGTTTCCGCAATCAACTTCTTTAAATCCTCGTCACTCAATTGGATGTCGAGACTTTTCTTCAAACGAGATAGTCTCATTCACTGCTTTTCAATCTCCAAGTCGTCGTGACAGATCTCTCTATGAGTACGTCTTGAGCGATGTGCATGGGTGTAATAACCCCAATTTTTGGAATTTTTGTAATTCTTATGAATAGTAACTTTTTTGCTGATTGTACAGACTAAGGAAAATTATTAGACCACCCTATATAGGAGTACAGTTATGGAAATTATGAGACCGTATTAGCATTTCATAAAGTAAATAAGTGTATATAAAGGTCGTCATAATTTGAATTCGAATTCGAGCACTTTGAGTTTTCCCAAAAATCCATCAGATATCGAAAGAATTAAGTATAAGGTAACATGATTAAAAGGAATTCAATTTAAGGATTTTAACAGAGGATCATTAAAGGAATATAAAATATTAAGAAAGGTTTAGGGAATCCCAAGTAATAAGATCCCGGATATGATCCCTCAAATGAACAACGAGAACGAGAACGAGAGTTAAACGAATCGTAAAATAAATAAGCGACCAAGAATAAAGTTTATGCAAATGACAAGGAGATTAACCAAACAGTTAAGTACTAATCAAGAGGATTATATCAAGATGATGTCATCAACATACAAGAGTTAAACAAATGGCAAAGATGTGATGTAAGCATGATGAGGTAAGCAATTGAAGAGATATTTATGCAATGATTAATTATAGCCAAGTGTTTTAACCCTTGATTAAACCAAGGTTAAGCTAACCAAAAAATTAAACACCACACAATTATCAAAGAAAAAATAAGAAGCATTTCTCTTCCCCCCATCTTCACTTTGCTCTCGGCTTTTCTCAAGAAATCAAGGAAGCAAATTCCAAAGTTCAAGCTCCACTCAAGAATAAATTCCAAGGTTTGTTCTATGGATTCTAGATTTCATAACTTAGCCTTGGTATGATTTTGAGCCCTTTATTCCAAGGATTATATATCTTATTAATTTACCAAAGTTAGGGTGAATAGTGTTTTCAAAATTATAACTTTGTATTCTTGATTTCATTTACAAGATCAAGGTAGTATAAGGTTAGATCAAAGTTCTTTGAGGCTCCCTAGCAACTATTCACCCACCAAGAAAGGTATGAAGCTTCAAACCCTTTAGTACTAAGTTTGAATGTTGAAGTTTTAAGATGGTTTGGATGAATGAGTAGTAATTTGAATGATAAGCATAATTTGAACTTTGTTTGATTAAGTAGTTTAGCTGATTTTGGAAATAGTATGATATTGGATTGGATTGATATTCTTGAGCTCATTTTGACTAAAATAAGTAGCCTAGATATGGATCTTGAGTTTTTGATGATTTTTAGTTGCATTGGTATGATTTGGATTGGTAAAAATTTGGGAATCGTGTAAACATGGCCGTTATGATGCCCGAATTTCTAATGACTAGTTTGTGTTAGACAGTAGGCCCGAGACCTTCACTGTCAAAACTTCCCCACTGCCATTATTAGCTAGATTATGTTGTAAGATTCTTTTTGGTATATAGTTTGCTTTAATCCGATTTACGTCTTAGGAGAAACGACCGTTTTAAGTGACGACGTTTCGCGAATGAACCCTTACCCCTCGCATAATTTTGAGATCGTGTTTAAGCCCCTTAAAAGACTAATCGGAACACGAAACAATAATGTAAAGTGGATTAGACAGTTACTAAAGTCCTTGCGAAAGAGTCTCCTTAAAATGTTTAACAGTTAATGTTATAAAAATGGTGGAGGCAAGGGTACGTGAGCGACTAACGTAAAACCTTGAGCGAGAAAGCGAGCGTTAGGTATGATTGAATAGAGTCTAGTTTCTTAGGTGACCGAGGATTAATTATGGCTTATGTGTTGTTTATAGGTTACCGGACTCATCCCAGACCCATTTTCACCCCAGATCACTCAGGCAAGTTTTCTACCCGTATTACTATTGTTGTGATGATATATATAGGGAATTGCTCAAATGAGAACCCCAATTATGATGAGATATGGGATCTAATCTCAGCCCTCCATTTAATAATATTTTTTATTTTTCTTTTAATTCCTACCACACATTTCCTTCTTCCACCCAACTATTTTCTTGTCAATTCTCTCTGGACACCCATCCCACCCACCACTGCACTCTCTCCACCCTCGCTACTCGATGTTGCGACAACACCACTCCTCGCCGGACTGTTCACTCCCCCTACTTTCTCTCTCTCCCCCACAACAGATTAAATACACCACACTTTTCATTCGAGCTTAGTTCATTCGTCGTTAGATCTGCTTTTATTGATTCGTCCACTGTTAATTTCACCGATCAGAGCTTCCCCTCGAATATTGGCTCTATAATTCCTTCAATATATATAGTTTGAAATTTGTTGCTCAATATCATATGTAATTTTTCATAAAATTCTGGTGATTCTTCCAATATTGGGGGTCAGTGGATGGTGGTGGTTGTTGTGGTGGTGACGATGACATGGTGGATTTGATTATGGTGTTTATAGTTAAATATGGTGATTTTTGTTATAATGGTGGTGATCGGAGTTGATGAATTGAACTGGTGGTGGATCTGGTGGGTATAGGCAGTGACCGGTTGTGGTGATTTTTTTATTCCAGAATTAATTTTTTGTTTATCGGTTGTCGGTTGTCGGTTGCGATGATTTTTTATTTTTCGATGGTGATTTCTAGTTTTCCGGTGGTGATTTTTAATTTAACGGTGGTATTTTTTTGGTAGTCGCCGGAGGTGGTGGTGGTCATCGGTGGTGGTGGCCTGAAATGATGGTTGGTTGTTGGAGGTGCTTGTGGGTGGTAAGTAGAAAGAAGATGGAAGAGATGATGGTTGGAGAAGATGATTAGATTTAAAATAAATGGTCTAGATTAAAAATAAATTTAAATTTTCATGGTTAAGATTAGATCTCATATATCACCAAAAAAAGGTTCTCAATGGAGTAAGACCCTATATATATGTGTGTTAACTTAAGATAATTGCTTTAGTATTGTTAGAAAATCTTGCGATATATTTTTGCATGTATATTTTGGGAAGCATGTTGATATAATATATATATATATATATATGCATGCATGTTTCATTGTCAAATACAATTGCTTATAAGCTGCATAATACATATGCTAAAGATAAGCAGTAATTGCGTATACCCTTAGTATAGAGGACCCAAAGTTGAACATTTTTCTAAACCTGGAGGCGATTTTCCCGAGTGTTTATATATATAGTTTTCTATAACTATTAATCGAATGAGGTATATTCGATAGTCTTGAATAATAATTGTTATGGGTAAAAAACTAAGGTTATTATTTGCTGTATTTATTACTAAGGTTCGGGAGCTCAAGGCCTTTAATGGTTGCTCTCGTATTTCGTAGCTTAACTCTGCCTTTATGAGATGCCTACGTATCTCTGTGAATTAGAGAATCAAGCCAAAAACGTAGTTCTGATTTGTGGGGTGAGGCCCCTTATATAGATGTTGGTAGTCCTTGAATTGGACTTGGTATAGGAGACTTGGTAGCCAAGTCTCAGAATTAGAATAGACTTTGGAGTCCTAAATAGTAGGAAACTGATTTCTTATCCTTCTAGGTCCCTTAGAGGCTAATCTGCAAGGATTTATATCTTTATTGGGACTCTTCTTAATAGCTGATTTTTTCCTTATTAATTAATTACGAAATTAATTAATATTCAGGGTTTTTGGGCCTTATTTGTTCCATCAGGCCTGATCTGGTCCATCAGGCCCGATCAATGTGTTAACCTTTTTGGTTTGAATGTCATACATCTTCTTATTGGGCCTAGCAGACCAAATAATATTTAATTACACGGTGAGGATTTATTTATCCCTATCATTTGCCCCCCAACCTTTAGGAAACCGTATAAGATTTCGCAAAAGTTAAGTTCGTTCATTCCCTTTCAGGGTATCGTTTTGCATAAAGTGTGGAGTGACCTACACGTTTACAACGATTTGCCTTGTACGTGGCTTCAGGGTCGTTTAAAAACTTCCCTTTTTATTTTCTTACCTTCTCCCTATTTTTAGAAATTTTCTGGTATTTTTCAGGAATTTTCCCTTTTTTCCGAGATTTTTCCAAATTTTCTGCAATTTTTCACAAATATTTTCAAATTTTCAGCCCTTTTTCGACCAGGATCCTAGTCGAAATTTCGACCTGGATCCTAGTCAAATTTTGGGACAGCCTTTCAATCCTGGTCGAAGGACTTCGACTAGGATCCATGACCTAGATTTCGACCAGGATCCTAGTCGAATCTTCGACCTGGATTTTGGTCGAAATTTATGTCTTTCTTTGCTTCCTGGTCGTCAGGTTTCGACTAGGATTCACGACCTGGATTTCGACCAGGATCCTAGTCGAACCTTTGACTTAGATCTTAGTCGAGATTTCTGTTCTTATTTATTTCCTGGTCGAAAGGTTTCGGCTAGGATTCACGACCTGGATTTCGACCAGGATCCTAGTCGAACCTTCGACATGGATTTTAGTCGAGGTTTCTGCACTTATTCTCGAAAAATATTGTGCTTGATTCAGGAATTCAACCTCAATCCTGGTCTTATTTACCTGGCTTTCGACCTCAATCCTGTTCTATTTTACCCGTAATTTTTGGGTGTTTATTCGAAAGAATTCGAATAGAATTCACGACCTGGAATTCGACCTCGATCCTGGTCTTATTTACCTGGCTTTCGACCTCAATCCTGTTCTATTTTACCCGTAATTTTCGGGTGCCTATTCGAAAGAATTCGAATAGAATTCACGACCTGGAATTCGACCTCAATCCTGGTCTGTATTGGGCTTCCTTCTAATTCAATTTGGATTGGGCCTTGTTTGGGCCTTCTCTTTTTAGGGCTTTGATTTGGGCCTGTATTTTTCTAAATCCTAATTGGATTGGGCCTTCTATTTTTCCAAATCCTAATTGGATTTGGGCCTTCTATTTTTCCAAATCCTAATTGGATTTGGGCCTCCCCTTGGGCCTCTTCCATATTAATCTGGACTTTAATATATTAAAACACCTTCTTTAAAATTTTCTAGAATTCTCGGGAATTTTTATTTATTTTCTTTGGAATTTTTTTGGAGTATTCTGGAACGTTCCATTTCTGGGCTTTCTTCTTTGGGCCTTTATTCTTACTGGGCTTTTTGTCCCTTCAACTTCACTTTTTCTCCTATATAAAAGAGTGAGTAGATTTTATTGCTCCTCACTTTCTCATTTCTAAATTCTCCTTCTTTTTTCTTCTGTTAAGGATCTCAGAGAAATAACTGTAGGTCGGAGTATTTAAAGCCCCAAATCCTCCATTTAGCAAGCCAGCCTCTTTTAGCAGCATTACTTCAGGTAAACCCTTTTCCCTTTTTCTTTTTGTGCTTGTTTTTGCATAGTTTGCGTTTAAAATTGTCTTCTTATGTGCCCTCTTTTTTTTAGATGGCTGATAAGAAAATGACTCGTTTGGCCAAGATGAATGTGGCCAGAAAGTCCAATGAATTTCCCATTCGATCAAGGTACACTTCCTTGATTGATATGATCAACACCCGAGGGGACGAGTACCCGTCTGATACGCATTTAGACACGCACAACCATATCAGTGCCTTGCGGGATCCAAAGGAGCTGGACAAGTTAAGTGGTTGTTTCAAAATCAAGGAACCTTTCAAGCTAGTTATTGCGGGTCCGGCCGACAGGGCCTGTCAATGGAGGAAGGACGCACTATGCATCTACAGGGACACTTTAAGGGCAGGTATCAGACTCCCCTTTCACCCATTTATCCCTGTTTTTCTAGCTGATGTGGGCATCAGCCCTTGCCAACTCCCTCCAAACTCTTGGAGTTGATTCTGTGCTACTTGTCGCAATGCGCCAAGCACAATGTCCCTACCTCGATTGCTGTTTTTAGAAAGATTTTTCAGTTCAAGAACAGTCCTGACAAGAATCCGGGGTGGGTTTCTTTGAACCAGCGCCCAATCTTTCCCCACATAGTGAATGGGAAGTCCATCCCTGACAACAATTTGGGGTGGAAGAAAGATTTTATGTACGTCCTTTGGGAGGGTGGCGATTGGGGCACCCTATTTCGTTCGTCTTTTGGTATAGCCGTAGGTGGGAGCCCTAATGATATAGTTTTATCTGAGGAGGAGACCAGAGCTTTCAACCTCCTTACTCAAGATAATGGAACTTCCCACTCTTGGGATCTTAGCAGGAAGACCGTTCTTGTAGAACGTGGCCTTTCTCCCGTTCCTAAAAAGAGTATGTTTCCTTCCTTCTCTAATTATCTTAGTTTCTTCCACATTCTACTTTGCTAATTTCTCAACTCACTTATTTTATTTGTTGCAGTGGCTGAGAAGATTGAGGAGGCTACAAAGCCTAAAGACCTGGAAACGACCAGGATGAAGCGTGCTGGAAAGGTCTTCAAAGACCCGCGCCTCGGGGATCGCTTCCCAGAGTTCCTACTCCAAGCGAAGGAACCAGGTGAAGAAGGCCCCAACCAACTTTTACGTACCAAACAAAAACCAGGGGCTTTCTTCCAATCCGCTTGGGGAATCCGGGGCAGGGATTCGATTGTTGGCAACACAACGCTTGCCAAGGAATGGTCTATGCATTCCACTTCCCCGGTTAACTATCAAGACTTTGTCCTTCAACAGGACTTGGAGGCTAACGAGCTTTTCGGAGCTCAGGCTTTGGCGACGGTACGTCTTTTTCCTTTGGCATTCATAGTTTTTTGCTGTAATTTTTCTCATTTCTCACTTTTGCTTTGTATCTTGTAGGCGAACGTCCATTTTCAAGGGGCGATTCACCAAGCCAAGGCTTGGAAAGTCGGCCGAGAGGATGCAAACAAGAAGCTGGAGGAGGCCAACCAGAGGATAGAGGCTCTTGAAGCCCAACTCGCCTCATCAACTTCTGACCTTGAAACGGCCCGGGCTGAGAATGTTATCCTCAAGGCTCAAAAAGACAAAGCTTTGACGGCTGGATGGATACTCAGGAATTTAAGGATTTAATGGTGGAGCATGACGCCCTCCTATATCCAGTCAGCTATAAGGAAGGCTGGGACACTGTGGTGGAGACTATCCAGGAAGAATTTCCTGAGGTTCTTGAACAATCTCCTTTCCCCTGCCCTATGAAAGTCCCAACACTTGGGGGCATTGCGGATAAGCTCGCCGATTTGATTAAGGAGGGATAATCAGGGAGTCAAGGCCAAGGACAAAAAAGAAAGGAGCTTGAATCCAGCTCTGAAGAGGAGGAATCTTCTTCTGAGGAGGAGCCTGAGCCCGTTATAAAGAAGGCCAGGGTAGAAGAGCCTCTAAAGCCAGCGTCTCCTGCGGCCTCCAAGGCGTCCGAGGATAGTTCCGAGGGAACCTCTGCGGAGACTTCCGAAGAGACATCCGAGGGACCGACTGGAGAGACATCCGAGGAGACTTCGAATAGTGGTTCTGAGGAATCTGAGCCTTCCAAGGCTTAAGTTTTATGTATTTCAATATTTGAACTTTATAATTGACTTTTATTATTTTCTGTTGTATTTGCCCAAGCGTCATCGTATTTTTTCCGATTTTTCAAACTCAAGTTTATAACTTGGTTTTATCCTTCACAATGCATCAATCTAATAGGCTAAGATTAAGTCGCACGCTTTTTATTATAACTTGGTATTCTTGATACCTTTCATAAAATGGGTTCAACCCTGATAAAATCTAAAACATAACTTCTATATAAAAAATCCTAAGCAAGCAAAGCTTCAAGGTGCTTTTAAACCTACTTGTCATTCTGACAAGTGAGAATCGTACTTTAACTATTCTACACATAATAAACCTTCAGGTTTTGGGCATGCCAAGTTCTCGGGACTTCAAAACCATCCATAGTCTCCAGCCTGTAGGTTCCTCTACCCTGAACGCTCTTGACTTTGTATGGCCCTTCCCAATTTGGGGCAAGTTTCCCTTTCTGCCCTACGCCAGAAGCTTCCACTTTCCTTAAGACCAAGTCACCTTGTTTGAAGAACCTTTCTTTAACCCTTAGGTTGTAGTAGAATGAAGCTTTTTTCTGATATTCCACTATCTTCGCATGTGCCTCATCTCGTACTTCATCAATTAGATCCAGGGCTAACCTTTGCCCTTCTTCATTTTCCTCAGCATTGAAAGCTTGAATCCTGGGGGAGGAATGTGATATCTCTACAGGAACAACAGCTTTTGCACCAGGGCTAACATGAAGGTAGTCCTATAGGCCCATAGTATTGGGAGTATTTCATCCACCCAGTTATTCCTTGACTTCTCGATCCTCTTCTTTAGTCCATCCAGGATTATTCGATTCGCTACTTTCGCTTGCCCATTGCCTTGCGGGTGAGCCAAAGAGGTGAACCGTAACTCAATTTCATTCTCCTCACAATACTTCTTGAATTCTTCATTGTTGAATTGTGTTTCATTGTCAGTGACTAGGGTGTGGGGGATTCCATACCGGCACATAATATTTTCCCACAGGAATTGTGCAACTTGTTTAGTTGTGATTTTGGCCAAAGGCCTGGCTTCAATCCACTTAGTAAAATAATCAATGGCTACAATTAGGAACTTCCTTTATGCCGTGGCCATGGGGAAAGGTCCCAGTATATCCATTCCTCACATAGCAAAGGGGATGGGCGAGTTGATGGAGGTCAGCATCTCGGGGGGTTGTCTAACGACTGGTGCATGCTTCTGACAGCAGTCACACTTCTTCACATATTCTTTGGTATCAGCCATCATTTCTGGCCAATAGAAGCCTAAACGGGTTATCTTATGAGCTAAGGCCCTGCCCCCCAAGTATTTCCCACAAATACCTTCATGTACTTCTTCAAGAGCCAAGCGTGCCTCATCGGGCCTGAGACACCTTACGAAAGATCTTTTATACAGAATCCCATCTATCAAAGAGTACATTAGTGCTCGAACAGCTAACTTTTGTGCTTCAGTAGGATAGTTTGGTAACCAACCAATTTGAATATGGGTCTTAATGGGATCTATCCATGACATTCCCAGGCCTATAGGAGCTACAAGCTTAACATCGATGCTCTGTGTCTTCAAAATACGGAAGTATACACTTCCTGAACTTTCTTCTATCTCAGATGAAGCAAACTTTGATAATGCATCTTCCTTAGCATTTTCCTTCCTTGGAATGTGCTCAATATGGCATTCATCTAATTGGGTCATCACCGCCCTTACCAGGCAGACATACTTAGCCATCATTTCATCCCTTGCCTCAAACTCTCCCTTTACCTGGGATACGATCAGCTTCGAGTCTCCACGGACTTTTAAGTTCTTGACTCTAAGTGTTCCTGCTAGGCCGAGGCCAGCTATCAGAGCTTCATATTCTGCCTCATTGTTTGTGGTTGGGAAGTTTAACTTCATGGCATACTCAATTAAGAACCCATCACGGCTTTGTAAAACCAAACCTGCTCCACTTGAATTTGTTTTTGATGTTCCATCAAAATAGAGAACCCAATATTCTTTCTCCTTATCATCCTTTTCTTTGTCCCCCTTATCAACTTCCTTGTCTTGAGGTATGGTATCTTCCTGCCCCCGACTTATGGGTTGGGTATGGTACATTCCACCATAAAGTCAGCTAATTCCTGGGCCATTATTATCGTTCATGGCTTATACTTGATGTCGAATTCTCCCAGCTCTATTGCCCACTTGATCAACCTCCCACTAGCCTTGGGACTATGAATGATATTTCTCAGGGGCTGATTTGTTAGCACCTCAATTTGATGAGCCTGAAAGTAAGGACGTAACTTTCTTGAAGCCATTACCAAGGCTAGAGCAAATTTCTCAATAGTTGAGTAATTCAACTCAGCTCCATACAGAATTTTGCTGACATAGTATACGGGATTCTGGATTTTCAGTTCCTCCTTAACCAATACAGCACTCAAAGCACTCTCTGAAACGGCCAAGTACAAGTATAAAACTTCATTCAAAGCTGGTTTGGCCAACAACGGGGACTGGGCCATATATTTCTTTAACTCCTCGAAAGTCTTCTGGTTTTCCCCACTCCATACAAAGTCCTTAATGTTTTTTAGTGACTTGAAGAATGACAAGCACTTGTCTCCTGACTTGGAGATGAATCGTCCCAGGGCAGCAACCCTTCCTGTGAGCTTCTGAACATCCTTGACAGTTTTTGGTGGTTCCATGTCCAGGATTGCCTTTATTTTATCGGGGTTGGCCTCGATCCCTCTCTTGGAGACCATCTATCCCAAAAAATTTCCAGATCCTACTCTGAAAGCACACTTTGTAGGATTTAACATCATCTTGTGGTACCTCAGGACCTCAAAAGCTTCCCTCAAATGGGTTATATGATCAGTCTTTACTAGACTCTTGAATAACATGTCATCAATATAGACTTTCATAGTCTTGCCAATAAGATCCTTAAATATTTTATTTACCAACCTTTGATAGGTGGCTCCTGCATTCTTAAGACCAAATGTCATAACAAGATAACAGTAAACACCAAAGTCAGTGATGAATGATACCTTTGGAATGTCATCCTTGTGCCTCTTAATCTGATTGTATCCACTAAATCCATCCATGAAGCTCATCATTTCTTGCCCAGCAGTGGCGTCTATAAAAGTATCGATCCTTGGTAACGGGAAACAGTCATTAGGACAGGCATTATTTAGATCAGTGAAGTCCACACACATCCTCCATTTTCCATTGGCCTTCTTCACCATTACAGGGTTTGCTAACCATTCTGGAAATTGAATCTCCTCAATGAAACCAGCCTCTAAGAGCTTCTCCACTTCCTGTTTTATAGCTTCTTGCCTTTCTGGAGCAAAACTTCTTTTCTTTTGTTTCACTGTCTTCCGATTTGGGTTCACATTCAGCTTGTGAGTAATCAGTTCCGGGGTACTGGGGGTCTGGTGGTCTGGTGCGCCTCCAAGTCGTGCCTTAGCCTTTGAATCTCAGCCTCGTGAGCCCTGATCCTTTCATGCACTTCTTGGGGATTCGTCCCTTGGGTGCTTTGAGGACGTTGGCTACCATCAGCCATCGGCTCTTTGCCAGCACGTCTCCTTCTTGGGGCTACTTCATCATCCGAAGACTCGGAGTCTCTCTCAGTATAAGGACCAGAAAATTCCTGATCCTCAAGGATAGGAGCCAAACCTCGTATGTATAGGGGCGATCACCCTCGCGCTTTACTCCGTCCAGCATGTCCACTTCCTCCAACCTCGGGGTAAAGGGGCATCCCGTAAGGGGGGTTAGTAGTCACAATAGTTGAATATTCGTACTTGATGGGTCGAGAATTTACAAGTGCATGTAGTTGTTGAACTTGAGGATTCGTACCTTGAGTAGCCGAGGGAATCGTCCCTTGTGACTGAGGGTCAGTTGCCCCTATATGGGCTTCTCCTTGCGTGGTTGCATAGGTTGAATGAGGAGGTACCTCCACAGTTGAAGAAATCACTTGCGTTGTCCCCGTTGGTGTTCCTCCTTCAAGGGCTCTAACTGTTCTCCATGTTTTCGCCATGGTTGTTATTGTGCCTTCCCACATACGGCGCCAAATGTTATGGATAAAAAACTAAGGTTATTATTTGTTGTATTTATTATTAAGGTTCGGGAGCTCAAGGCCTTTAATGGCTACTCTCGTGTTTCGTAGCTTAACTCTGCCTTTACGAGATGCCTACGTATCTCTGTAAATTAGAGAATCAAGCCAAAAACGTAGTTCTGATTTGTGAGGTGAGGCCTCTTATATAGATATTGGTAGTCCTTGAATTGGACTTGGTATAGGAGACTTGGTAGCCAAGTCTCAGAATTAGAATGGACTTTGGAGTCCTAAATAGTAGGAAACTGATTCCTTATCCTTCTAGGTCCCTTAGAGGCTAATCTGCAAGGATTTATATCCTTATTGGGACTTTTCTCAATAGCTGATTTTTCCCTTATTAATTAATTAAGAAATTAATTAATATTCAGGGTTTTTGGGCCTTCTTTTTTCCATCAGGCCTGATCTGGTCCATCAGGCCTGATCAATGTGTTAACCTTTTTGGTCTGAATGTCATACATCTTCTTATTGGGCCTAGCAACATTTAATTACACAGTCAGGATTTATTTATCCCTATTAATAATCAAACTTTATTTTCGATTATCCAAATAAAGATTTTACCTTTGTATAAGAATACCTCTTTGTTAATTATTATGCGTTTCAAGTATTATTTTCAAAACTTTTACTTCAATTATTTTATGAAAGATATTTCTTTATTAGAATATTATTTAAAGAATAATATTCAAATATTCTTCTAATATTTTGAAACTGATTTATTTTATTAAATCATATTTACCTCAAACGTTTTCAAAATATTTTCAAATCTTCAAAATGATTTTTTAAGTTAGAGTGGACCCCAAACTATTTTCAAATTTAAATCTTTCCTTCTAAGTGGATTTAAATACTCACTCAAAATATAGAGGATCCGACTCAAGAAAAAAGGGATATCTTTATCTTCGCAACAAATTTGCTAGGTGGATAAAGAGAGTCACGATTACTTACCCAACATTCGAGAAGTAATACATGGAACAAGTTTAATCCATTAACAAGCATCCCTTGGGAAATATTGGTGAGTTTCTCCCTTTCAACTAGATAGGACTTCTTGGTCAAGTATGGTCAACAAGTTTCTACTTGGGGAAAGGGGAGGCGAACTTTACGTTTCAGAGTCATGGATTTCATCTGAACTAGGAGTGGCGTAAGTGGCCTAGTGGCGCGGGCCCAACCTTATTTTATTATTGGGCCTAATGCGCCCGGAAGTTCCGCTACGGTGGTTCATTCCTTAGGAGTCTCGTTCAGTCAAAAAGTAAATCCGACTGTTCTCCACTACATGTAGATATTTGTGGGTTGTTCGACAACGACTGATCATCGTGGATTGACTTCCTGGTGCAGCAAACTCCAGTATTGGTTCATCATCCAGTTTGGATATTTTCTGCAATATTATCGAGAGCACCCCGATCGGAAAGCTACGGGCTTGGTGACCAATGAATGTTGGCAGGATTAAGCATTCCATATAATATTTTGAAAATAAAGTTTCTCATAACTTCATCTAAATGATATTTCAAAGATTGATCTTATACAAGCTTTAACTTGTAACCTCATCTATATGAGGAACTCTTGAAACTAATTATACTTTAAATTGTGGTAATTTAAGTAGTATTCGGAACAGATATAAGTAGGAGTATTTTGTAACTTCATCTTTTTAATCTTATATCTAGTAAATAATTATCTTATACTTGATAAAGATTTTCAGTAAGTTATCGATTCATATACTTGCATTATTAATCATATTATATATGTTATTTTGGTGAGCTATTTTCATCACCCTTGCTTCATTTCTTTATCACACAACTACAGTTAGGAAGGATGGACAAACTCAAGCAGACCCAACGTAAGAGCGTGGGAAGCGTCCCGCTGATATCTTTGCCGCTTTTGCTGCAGAGGTAGATCTATCTGTAGTTTAGGCATTCAACTTTTGGGAATCAAATTATGTATAATTATAACTTGTGTTGGATAATGGAAAAGAACTGTAAACCTATTAAGTAATCATTTTGGGTTGAAATAACTTTTAAATTGTAGATTCAATGACTGTTACATATTTCAATTTCATCTCTAAGACTATAACGTGTTGTGGAGTGTGTATTATTATGGGGTCACAGCATGCAGTATTTTATTTTTAATTTAAGTTAAGTGATATCAATGGAAAGAAAGACCGTGATAACCCGGATTCCCGACCCCGAATATGGGGGTGTTACAATGGGGGATTATCCTCCGTTCTTGATTTGGCTCCGGACGAGGCCTCTGTTCATCATCTAGGATTTCAACAATCGGAACATCTTCAGTGTATTGCAAGTGATGGGGTGTTACCCCCTGAAAGCGTCTTTCGTGGGATACACGACCTTCTTTGTTTTGCTCCTCATAATTCTCCTTGGATTTTTCTTGAGCAGAGGATCTCTTGGAGAGATTCTTGTGAGAATAACGTTCATCCTTCTTCTTTTCACTTTTTTAATGGGGCTTAGTTTTTCTCCAAAGTGATTTACCATATCGCTCATGTGATAGAGTTGTTCCATTACGTCGGTGTTGCTAATGGACACTGGTGGCGTTCCGCTAACTAGCGGAGTTCTACGCACATAGTAGTGTTCATCCTCATGTTACTGGAAGCGTCCATCTCCATGTTGATCTTGATCAAAATGTCCATATTCATGCTTCTTGAAGCGTCCACCTTCATATTGATCTTGATCCCAATGCTGCTTGAAGCATCCATCTTCATGTTGATCTTGATCATATCGTCCATCCTCATGCTGCTTGAAGCGTCCATCTTCGTGCAGCTTGAAGCGTCCATCTTCGTATTGATATGGTGTGTAGCGTTCACCATCAGAGTTGTAGCCGTTGTTGTGAGAGTTTTCACCATTGTTAGACATCTTTTCCTTCTAAGATTCAATTTGATACAATCCCATCCTATTGGCGCCAATTTGTTAACGGAGGAATTTGATTAACAAAGATTTGAGGTTGCAGCCAGAATCAAGATCTGCTGCGGTGGTCGGTGACCAGAGAAATCACCGGAGTGCATTGATTTGTGCTTAAGAAACGGCTGAGATTGCTAGGGTTTATATTTGCCTTCTCGAAACTCTCAAACACGTGTCCTCACAACGTGCCTATATACCTCCTTTTACATAAAATCAAGCCAGGCGTAGTTCTTGGAAAACAAGAAATCTATATGGACTTGGATTTTCATTCCTAGGCCCAATAGGAGTTGTGAAACCAACTTCCTATAATAACTCGAACATTGATTTGGTTTAGGAGTGCCCAAGGATGCGGCCTAGTTACAAAGGCCCAAGGCTCGGTTATGACTTTGTGACTTCACGGACAAAGAAACTCCCCAGCCGAAGGATATCCCCATCCGCTACCACTACTTCAGTAGATCATAACCGCGGGTATAGCCATGACTTATCACAAATGCCAAAGCGCATCATTGCCCCTCGATGAGGATAACCCACTAGACTACAATACATATGATCCTAAGCGTAGAAGTGCAAAGTGCGAGAAAACTGTTGAGTGGCATTTATGACACTTTATAATGCTCTAATAAGCTTTGAATTGATGCATTTGTACTCAAGTTGTTAAGTGTTTTAACGTATTTTCCAGTGTTTTTGCATTTCAAGCATTAATCTGTGAATCGGGTGAATTAGCATTGTTTTGGTGCTAATTTGGTGTCAAGGTGGTGTTGGAATAAAAACTCGTGGAAAGCCGGCTCGAAGCAGCAAGGAAAAAGATGAAATCTGAGTTTTTCCCAGAAGGACGGCGCGCCCGCGCTGTGATAGCGCGCTCCCGCGCCATGATTCCAGAAAGGCAGCGCGCCCGCGCTGTGATAGCGCGCGCCCGCGCTGTGATAGCGCGCGCCCGCGCTGGTGCGGAAATTAAAAAATCCTGATTCTATTTCGATTCTAAGTGGGGAGACTTCCAGATTGCAAAGGGCTTCTATATATATTCAAATAAGGTCGTTTTTAATAAGTTATCAAGCGGGAGACATACTAGAGCGCAAGAAGAGCCGTAAGATGACCATTTTTAGCACAATTCAACGAAGGCAAAAAAGATCTTATTTTTACTTGTGAATCTTTGTTTTAAGTTGTATTTGGATGCTAGTTTTCTTACTTGTGAACCTTTACTCTTGTTTGTACTTGGTTTTATTTAGTCGTTATAAAGACTACGTTTGTTATACCATGCTTTCATCGGAACCCACGTTGATGATGAGTCCGATCATGGGCTAATCATTATCGTGGGGTTCTAGCAGATTTATTTATGGATTTCTTTAGTTAAATTATTTTGATACCTTGGTATGTGGTAATTGATTGATATCCTAGTATTGGTTGTGCGTATTCATCTTATAAGTGTCGCGAACTTATAAGATAGTGTGTTAATTCTTAATGAAGCGACAGTGAATTTAAGGATTTAGAACTTGCCATGCTAGCATAGGTTCATGTGTTATTGTTATGCATGATTCATAGGTAATTTTACCCATCTTACTTGCCCTGTATAATGAAGATAGATAACTTGTGCTTAAACCGTTATGTTGTCAAATTCTATAGACATATAGGGTCTCATATAATTGGTGTCTATTCAGCTTCTATCTCTTTTGTGGACGTCTGGTAGTATGGTACTCATGCAACGAAAGTTGGCGTTTTTCAGTTTCGTGTTGTCTGATAAGTGTCATCACCATTGCATGCTAAGGTTGAGAACAATAAGGCTATTGAATGAAATATTTAATGAAGTTATAACCCCATGTTTGTTATATATATTAATTCAGTCAATCTTAATTTCGTAGTTATAATAGTTAGCGTAATTATTAGTTATAAACAACCTCAATTTGTTATCGTCTTAGCATTGAATAATAACTATACATTGTTGTTTAAGTGCGTGAATTAATTAGTTAACCAATACAGTCTCTGTGGGAATGAACTAGAAAAGATTCTATACTACTTGCGAACTCGTATACTTGCGTGTAATATTAGCGCGTGTTTAGTGACTAACAAGTTTTTGACGCCGCTGCCGGGGACTACAGTGTTAATTTATAGTTTATGTGCTTTCCATCAATGGTCGTTAAAGTTCATTGACTCGGACATTGTTACTTATTTGTTCCTTGTTTTATTTCAGGTACTCTAATGAGGGAGTATGCATACGCGTTCGCGTACTCGTAAGAGAACACTGGATAAAGCCAAGGAAGAACTTGTGGTAGTTCGTAAAGAAGTTTTTGAGGAAGAAAAAAAGGTAGAAGAAGAATACAAAGTTGAAGAACCAGCTTTAGTAGAGATGGGTGATCAAGCGGAAAATCTGAAGGCTTTGATGGACTATTCTCAGCCTAAGATTAATGATATTCAGTCAAGCATCATCAGACCAGCCATCAGGGCTAACACTTTTAAGATCAAGTTAAGCACGATTCAGATGATACATAACTCAGTTCAGTTTGGGGGTTCTCTTACTGAAGACCCCAACATGAACATCAGGGATTTCATCGAGATCTGCGACACCATCAAGTTTAATGATGTGACTGAAGATGCTATCAAGCTACGCCTCTTCCCATTCTCTCTAAGGGACAAAACAAAGTGCTGGTTACACTCTCTACCAGCAGGGTCTATCACCACTTGGGAAGATCTTGCACAAAAGTTTCTCACTAAATTCTTCCCAAAGGCGAAGACTGCTGCAATCAGGAATGCTCTTACTCAGTTTGTTCAGCAAACTGGAGAATCTCTATGTGAGGCTTGGGATCATTATAAGGAGATGCTAAGGAAGTGCCCACACTATGGCATGCCTGATTGGATGATTATCAACTATTTCTACAATAGACTGGGTGCTACTTCTAGACCCATACTTGATGCAGCATTAGGAGGAGCCTTGTAGGCTAAAAGCTACGATGAAGCTTATGAACTTATTGAACTGATGGCTGCTAATGAGTACCAGAATCCTTCCCAGAGGCTGACTCTGGGAAAAGTCGCCAGAATTCTGGAGTTGGATGCAGCAACGGCTATCGCTGCCGAATTTAAGGCTTTGACGATGAAGTGTGGACAATTTGACTAATTATGGAGTTAATCAAATTGCTAGTGTCTGTGAGCATTGTGCTGGTGCCCATGAGACTGATCAATGTGCAATTTCTAGTAAATCAACTCAGTTCGTGAGCAACTTCCAGCGATCGCAGCAACTAGTGCCAGCCACCTATCATCCCAAAATCATCCTAGTTTCAGTTGGAGCAACACTCAGAATGCGGTTCAACAGCCTTATCAGCAGTTTCCAGCTAAGCAGTACAACCCCCCTGGTTTTCAGCAACCACAGTATGTACCTAGACAATAACTCTGGCTGCAACAAGCCAATGAAAAATCTGAATTAGAGGAGTTGAAGATTATGTGAAAAAGTTAAGTTGTTTGTATCAAGACCTTGGATAATCAAATTGGGCAAATTGCCAATGCCTTGTTAAATCGTCAGCCTGGTACACTACCCAATGATACTAAAGTGCCAGGAAAGAGGGAAGCTAAGGAGCAGGTAAAGGCAATCACTTTAAGGTCTGGAAAGGTTGCAAATCCCGAACAAACTCAAGTGTTGACTTAAGAAGCTGAGGCTGAGAAAGAAGTAGAGCAGCATGAAGTAGAAGTGGAATCAAGGAAGACTACTGTTGAGCGCACTCCTCCTGAGGGTAATACAGGGGAGAAGCAGATCTATCCTCCACCGCCTTTTCCCAAATGGCTGCAGAAGAAAAAGCTGGACAAGCAATTTGGGAAGTTTTTGGAGGTTTTCAAGAAACTTCATATCAACATACCTTTCGCTGAGGCTTTTGAGTAGATGCCTAGTTATGCAAAGTTTATAAAAGGTATTCTCTCTCGGAAGGTGAAGCTAGATGATTTAGAGACAGTTGCTCTCATGGAGGAATGCAGTGTTGTGCTGCAACAGAAGTTGCCTCCAAAGCTTAAGGATCCAGGAAGCTTCACTATTCCGTGTACTATTGGAAAATTGTCTTTTGACAGATGCTTATGTGACTTGGGAGCTAGCATCAATCTGATGCCTTTGTTAATTTTTAAGCAATTGGACTTGCCTGATCCAAAACTGACTTATATGACCTTGCAGTTGGTCGATCGTTCTATTACATATCCGCGAGGTATTGTGGAGGATGTCTTGGTCAAGGTTGATAAACTTATCTTCCCTGCTGATTTCATAATTCTTGATTTAGAGGAGGATAAGAAGATTCTCATAATCTTGGGAAGACCTTTCTTCGCAACTGGCCGAACCTTGATAGATGTGCAGAAGGGTGAGCTCACAATGCGAGTTCTGGATCAGGATGTTACTTTTAATGTGTTCAATGCTATGAAATTTCCTACTGATAATGAGGAGTGCTTAAAAGTGGAGTTTCTCGATTCGGTGGTCACATCGGAACTTGATCAATTGCAAAGGTCCGATGCCTTAGAAAAAGCCTTGTTGGGGAATTTGGATAGTGAAGATGACGAAGGTGAAGAACAATTACAATATCTGAATGCTTCTCCCTGGAAGAGGAAGATTGATATGCCTTTTGAATCTCTTGGAATGGAGGAATTGAACAAAGCTCCAAAACGCCTCAAGCCATCTATTGAAAAAATCTCCCACTCTTGAGCTTAAGCCTTTACCTGAGCATTTGAGGTATGCGTTTTTAGGTGATGCATCTACTCTGCCTGTTATTATTGCATCTGACCTTTTAGGTAGTGATGAGGAAAAACTTTTGAGGATTCTGAGAGAGTTCAAATCGGCAATTGGATGGACTATAGCAGATATCAAGGAAATCAGCCCTTCTTACTGCATGCATAAAATTCTGCTAGAGGAAGGTAGCAAGCCTACGATCGAGCAGCAAAGAAGACTCAATCCAATCATGAAGGAAGTAGTGAAGAAAGAAATTCTGAAGTGGCTAGATGCAAGGATCATTTACCATATTTCTGACAGTTCATGGGTAAGCCCGGTTCAATGTATGCCAAAGAAAGGTAGAATTATTGTGGTAGCAAATGAGAAGAATGAGCTTATTCCTATTAGAACAGTCACGGGGTGGAGAGTTTGCATGGACTATAAGAAGCTGAACAAAGCCACTAAGAAGGATCACTTCCATTTGCCCTTCATTGATCAGATGCTTGACAGGTTGGCCGGTCATGAGTACTATTGTCTTCTAGATGGTTATTCAGGTTACAATCAGATTTGTATCGCTCCAGAAGATCAGGAGAAAACTACCTTCACTTGTCCATTTGGTACTTTCGCCTTCAGACGAGTTTCTTTTGGTCTGTGTGGTGCACCAGCCACATTTCAGAGATGTATGATGGCCATCTTTTCTGACATGATGGGTCAGAATGTGGAGGTATTCATGGACGACTTCTCATTCTTTGGCGATTCTTTTGATGAATGCTTGCAAAATCTTGGACACGTTCTCAAGAGGTGCGTTGAGACCAATCTGGTTCTCAATTGGGAGAAATGTCACTTTATGGTGCATCAGGGCATTATTCTCTGGCACAAGGTTTCTAGTAAAGGTATTGAGGTGGATAAGGCCAAGGTGGGGGTCATTGAAAATCTTCCTCCACCCATTTCTGTTAAGGGAATTCGCAGTTTTCTTGGTCATGCGGGTTTCTACAGGCGTTTCATCAAAGACTTCTCAAAAATTTCAAAGCCATTGTGTAGTTTGTTAGAGAAAGATGTTCCTTTCAAGTTTGATGATGAGTGCCTTGTAGCTTTTGAGACATTGAAGAAGAGTTTAATCACGGCACCAGTCATAAATGTACCTGATTGAAATGAACCTTTTGAGATGATGTGCGATGCAAGTGACTATGCAGTTTGAGCAGTTCTTGGGCAGAGGAAGAACAACATATTTCACGTGGTCTACTACGCTAGTAAGACCTTAAATGGTGCTCAACTGAATTATACAACTACGGAGAAAGAGCTTTTGGCTATTGTCTATGGTTTTGAGAAATTTTGATCTTATCTACTTGGGACTAAGGTGACAGTTTTCACTGATCACGCTGCAATTTGATATATAGTCTCAAAGAAAGACTCGAAGCCTGGACTGATTAGATGGGTTCTTTTGCTTCAAGAATTTGAACTAGAGATCAAGGACAGAAAGGGGACTGAAAATCAAGTCGCTGATCATCTCTCGCGTTTAGAGAATCCTAATGCTACTTCATTGGATAAGACATTGATAAATGAGTCTTTTCCCGACGAGTAGCTGTTTGGAGTGCAAGAAGAAGAACCGTCATTTGCAGATATTATGAACTACCTTGTGAGTAATATCATGCCTCCCGACTTATCTTATGCTCAAAGGAAGAAGTTTTTACATGAAGTGAAGTGGTATATGTGGGATGAGACGTTTCTTTTTCATCAAGGAGCTGACCAAATCATCAGGAGATGTATTCCTTACAGCAAAATGGGGGGGTCTTGTGAGATTGCCACTCAACGGCTTATGGAGGACATTATGGTGGAGAAAAGACAGCAGCACGTGTTCTTCAAACAGGTTTCTTTTGGCCGATATTGTTTAAAGATGCTCATCAGTTCGTTTTGAAATGTGATCGATGTCAACGTATGGGTAATATGTCTAAGAGGGATGAGAGGCCTCTTAATGTGCTTCTCGAGGTTGAGGTCTTCGATGTTTGGGGAATTGACTTCATGGGGCCATTTGTCTCATCTTGTAATAATCAGTATATCTTGTTGGCAGTTGATTACGTGTTGAAATGGGTTGAAGTTAAGGCATTGCCAACGAACGATGCGAAAGTGGTGCTTAATTTTCTTTACAAGCAGATATTCACAAGGTTTGGAACTCCAAGAGTCATAATCAGTGATGAGGGGTCACATTTTTGCAATCGCAAGTTCACTGCTATGATGAAAAGGTATAATGTGAATCATCGCATTGCTACGGCTTATCATCCTCAGACAAATGTTTAAGATGAGGTGTCTAACAGAGAGATCAAGTGCATTTTAGAGAAGGTTGTGTGTCTATAGAGGATATATTGGTCTTTGAAGCTTGATGAAACAGTTTGGGCTTATAAAACAGCATATAAAACCCCATTGGGAATGTCGTCGTTTCAGTTGGTTTATGGTAAGGGGTGTCATTTGCATGTGGAGCTCGAGCATAAGACATATTGGGCTTTGAAGAAGTTGAATCTGGACTTGGATGCGGCTGGAAAGAAGAGGATGCTTCAATTGAATGAACTCGATGAGTTTCGACTTTAAGCATATGAGAAAGTCAAGAGGTGGCACGATTGGGGTTTACTGCTCAAATCATTTGTGTCGGGGCAACAAGTTCTTTTATTCAACTCTCGTCTCCGTTTTTTTCCCGGAAATTTATAATATATTGTATATCTTTTCGAAGAAGGTCTGCCACCACTCAGACTCGAACCGAGAAAGTTGAAGTCAAGAT
Organism: Apium graveolens; assembly: GCF_009905375.1. Classification (NCBI taxonomy): domain Eukaryota; kingdom Viridiplantae; phylum Streptophyta; class Magnoliopsida; order Apiales; family Apiaceae; genus Apium; species Apium graveolens. The sequence continues at coordinate 209,715,590 of NC_133655.1, forward strand.
GGTCAGGGCCGTTTATTGTAAAAACTGTCTTTCCACATGGAGCGGTGGAAATTTTTGAGAATGATCCGGGCTAAACATTCAAGGTTAATGGTCAGAGGTTGATGCATTACTCTGGTGACACGGCAAACCGTGAGGTGGTTAGTGCCGTTCTATTGTCCGTTTGATCTCAAGATTCTACGTCGAGCTAGCGACATAAAAGAAGCGCTTCTTGGGAGGCAACCAAAATTTGTTATACATTAGTAAGTAGAGAAAGTAAGAAGAAAGGAGAAAATAAAAAAAAACAGAAAAAGAAACAAATTCAAGGCTCATTTCAGAAGCTTGGCGCGCCCGCGCTGTCCTAGCGCGCAGCCGCGCTGATTTCACAGAAACATGGTGCGCCCGTGCTGTTACAGCGCGCGGTTGCGCCGATTTGGCAAAAGTAGCGTGCGCCCGCGCTGTCTCAGCGTGCGCCCGCGCCGGGTCCCGACTCAGAAAAAAAAAGGCAGTTAAAGGGGAAAAACGGGAATTTTGTCCCAAAATCAATTCCCAGCCGAATTTAATTCCACCACATCCCATAATTCCCTCTCCAAATCAAACCCATTACTCCCATTATTCCCATTATCAAATCCCACTTCTATTCCATATATGATTTTCTTTTCACCACCTATATATACATACGCCTCATACACAAACTTCTTCATCAATTCACAAATTCTCAAACACAAATTCTCTCTCAAACACAACTCTTATTCTCTCTACTCACATCCAATGGCACCCAAAAGACAAAGAACCCAAGTCGATAGCAGCACCACCGATTCATCAAGTGTGGGTGGTGTAAGGCCAAGGTACTCTACTCCCGAGGCTGAAGCGGAGTATACTAGGCTTCTATCGAAGCTAATCATCAAGGAGCGAGATTTTCTGCCATCAGGGAAGGATGGTCAGCTGTTGGAGATGATTCTTGAGATGGGCTGGGTTCCTATTTGCGAGGCACCCGCTGCTGTGCCCATGAGTGTTGTTCGCGAGTTCTATGCGAACGCCAAGGCCGAGAAGAATGGCTTCACAGTGGTTCGAGGGAGGACGGTGGAGTATAGTGCAGAGGCTATCAGGACTGTGATTGAGCAGCCCGCGAGGAAGGTGGGGTAGGACATCTAGAACGATAAGACTCTAGAGAACTTTGATATGGATCTTATTGTTACTACTCTGTGCCAGCCCGATACTCACTGGAAGATCAAAAGGGGCACGACCGAGTATTTTATGTTCCCGGCTTCCAGAATGAACAGGTTTTCCCGTGCATGGAACACTTTTATATGTGCTAACATCATGCCAACTTCGCATGTGCATGAGATTACTGTGGAGCGGGAACGGTTGTTATGGGGCATTCTTTAGGGTGATTATATAGATTTGGGGATGGTGATTTAACAGGGGATTCTGAAGTTCTTGAGGGGGAGTACTACGGGGTATATTCCATATGTGTCAGTGGTGACGAAGCTGTGTGTGGCAGTTGGTGTTCATTGGCCCGCACATGAGCAGTTGCAGATCCTGAGTGCTCCTATTGACAACACTACTTTGGCTACGATGCAAGAATGGGATGGAGGCAAGCCCGGTCTGAAGGGGCTTGGTTATACTTTTGACCACCTACCTGGTGGGAGGTCAGCTGCTGGAGCCACTCAGGCGAGCAGGATTGCATGGAGATCTCAGCTAGGAGATGAGGCAGGGCCATCGCAGGAGGCGCAGGAGGCGCATGAGGAGGAGGAAGGAGCTGATATGGGAGCTGGCATGAGCATGACGCAGTGCAGGCGTCTGGCATGGATGATGGATGCGATGCATGACATCCACAACAGGTTCGCACGTGATCTCACTCAGGCACTTGGGACAGCTTTCAGAGCCACCGGAGTTGATATCTAGTGGCCATTTTTTGGTGAAGATTCTGTGTATCCACCTCCGGACACACCCAACACTCCTCTCGCTGAGGGTGAGGATTCTGATTCTAATTAGGTATGCCTGATTCCTTACTATTACCTTCATTGAGGACAGTGAATATTTTAAGTTTGGGGGTAGTAGTTGAAGGAATATGTTTTTGTGTGAGTCTCATATAGTTACATGTTCATGATAGTTTAGTTCATATAGTTTGCATATTTTGCCAATATAGTTTTTTTTGTAGTTTTATGATATTTTGTTCATGTAATTTTCATGCATTTGCCTTATAACATGATCCCTTAGATAATTTTTCCGATTGACTTGTGATATTGATGCTAGTGTAGTGATGTCGTGTTTAGAGATGTTAAGTCGTATTAAGTTGATTTGCATGTTAAAGACACTTGTATTTCACTAAGTCTTATAGGTTGCTAGAGTGCTAGATCATAGTCATGGTTTGTTATTTTATCGAGGTTTAATCGCTTGTTTATATTTAGAATTTAGGATATTCACTTAATAATTAAAGACATGGATATTTAAAAATTGGAGGAAATTGGAGTTCATTGCTAGTTGTGTGGCTAGGTGTCAAATGACTAGTAGACGGCTCATATTTATATGAGTAGTCTAGGGTTGAATGAGATGGAGCGAAATGCACTCATTCAGAAATTCGTTGGAGAAAAAAAATATACAAAAAGAAAAAAAAATAGAGAAAAAAAGATAAAAGAATAAGTGATATGTATAATTGATCACGAGTGGGCTCTTTAGTACTCGAGTTATTAAGTTCTTAGGGGACTTTGTGCCTAGTGACCTAAGGCTTTTATAGTCTGGGATCTGCTAACCTAACGCTCGCTACATGGGTACTTTTGTATAAGTCTTTTGTGGACCTCACTCATTGCACGATCAAATAAGCATATGTGTTTGTTTTGTTTTGAATAAAAGCATGATTCCATATAAATCTCCGATATAAAAATTGAAGTGTTATAAATTATTTTGAGTCTAGCTTTTATTCTATTTATAAACTTGCGATTGTCTTGATAAGTAGTGAGTCATGATTGTCGACCTAGTTGTGATAGTATATCTGTAAGCATCTGCACACACGCACGTCTCTAGTTTGTAAGTTGATTTGTATGATTTAGCTGATCTTTATGCGAGGACCTGCATTTGTTGATATGTTGCTTGTCGATTGGTTTAGTTATTCTATTGGGATCGTTGTATTCATATTAGTTGCATTCATGCATTTTTATTTTCTTGTTCTTTGAGTCTATTTATGCTTGAGGACAAGCAAGTTTGGGGTATGTTGAGTGGGATTTATGACTTTTTATAATTCTCTAATAAGCTTTGAATTGATGCATTTGTACTCAAGTTGTTAAGTGTTTTAACGTGTAGTATAGTGTTTTTGCATTTCAGGTATTAATCTGTGAATCGGGTGAATTAGCATTGTTTTGGTGCTAATTTGGTGTCAAGGTGGAGTTGGAATAAAAGCTCGTGGAAAGCCGGCTCGAAGCAGTAAGGAAAAAGATGAAATCTGAGTTTTTTCCAGAAGGACGGCGCGCCCATGCTGTGATAGCGCGTGGTCGCACCGATGCGGAAATTAAAGAATCCTGATTCTATTTCGATTCTAAGTGGGGAGACTTCCAGATTGCAAAGGGCTGCTATATATATTCAAATAAGGTCTTTTTTTGTTAGATATATTTGATAATGTCATGACTAATATGATTTATGTTTAGTTTCTCAGATCTTACTTAAACAGGACAAATCAGTACTTAACTGAAATCAGCACTTATACTGAAGTCAGAACTTAAGTCATCAGTACTTAAGGTTCAGGAGATATTTATCAGAAGATAATATCAGGACTTAAAGGAAATATTCTGATAAGGAAGGCAGCTGATTTACAGGAAGAGAAAATCTAGACAAACGTAAGAAGAGATATGCATGAAGAAGGAATTCCGTAAAGAATGGAATACTTGGAAGAAAAGATATCTGATTGATATATTTTAGGAAGCAGAATTATATTCCATATCAATTAGCGATTATCTTGTAACTGTGTAGTATATAAACACAGACATAGGGTTTACACTATAAGTGTTATCATTATCGAGAAGATTATTCATTGTAACCCTAACAGCTCTCGTGATATTTGTTCATCACTGAGAGAGGATAGTTCTATACTATAACAGAGTTTATTGTTTTGAATAAAGTTTGTCTTCTGTTACTTAAGTTATTAGAGTTTGATTTGATTGTGCTATACACTGTATTCACCCCCCTCTACAGTGTGTGTGACCTAACAAGTGGTATCAGAGCCTATCTGTTAACTCACAAACAGTTTAAGATCCAAAAATAATCATGTCTAAAGTAGAAACTCCAACTAAGCCCACCAAAACTGAAGAACCTCCAAAGACAAAAATCCATAGCCGATATGAGGCTATTAGAGTTCCCATATTAAGACCATCTGAATATCCCATATGGAAGGTGAGGATGACCATGTTTCTGGAAGCTACAGATCCAGAATATCTTGATAGAATCAAGGAAGGACCTCACAAACCAACCAAGCTCGCTGTTGCAGTTGCAGGTGAAGCAGCAAAATCAGTACCAATGGAGAAGAGTGACTACACTGCTGAAGATATCGCATCAATTGCTAAGGATGCTAAGGTACGACACTTACTACATAGTGCCATTGATAATGTAATGTCAAACAGGGTAATAAACTGCAAGACTGCAAAGGAGATATGGGATGCCTTGGAAACAAGATGTCAGGGAACTGATACGATTAAGAAGAATAGGAAGACAATACTCACTCAAGAGTATGAACACTTTGACTCAAAGGCTAATGAGTCATTGACTGATTTATATGATAGATTTGTCAAACTCTTGAATGATTTGTCACTGGTTGATAAGGAGTATGATCTTGAAGATTCAAACCTTAAATTCCTGTTGCCTCTTCCTGAAAGCTGGGATTTGAAGGCAACAATAATAAGAGACAACTATAATCTTGATGAAACAACTCTTGATGAAATTTATGGGATGCTCAAGACGCATGAACTTGAGATGGAACAAAGAAGCAAGAGGAAAGGAGGAAAGTCAAGAACAGTTGCTCTTAATGCTGAAGAAGAATCCCCCAAGGCAGCTACCTCAAGGAAAGGCAAGGGTAAAGCTTTCTTCACAAAGTCTGATATTGAGTCATCAAGTTCTAATAGTGATGATGACTCAGAATCTGAAAGCTTGCCTGAGATGGATGCTGATGAAGAGATGATGAAGCTGTGTGCTCTTATGGTGAAAGGAATCACGAAGATTGCATACAGGAAGTTCAGGAAGGGAAATAAGTTTTCTAGGAAAGGTGTAAGTTCTGATAAGAAAAATTTCAGAAAATCTGAGGGCAAAGGAGGAAAGTCTGACAGAGGAGATTATACAAATGTCAAATGCTACAACTGTGGTGAGAAAGGCCACATATCTCCTGATTGCAAGAAAGTGAAGAGTGACAAAGGCAAGGCTCTTGTCACAAAGAACAAAAGCTGGACAGACACCTCAGATTCTGAAAGTGAGGAGAATTATGCCTTGATGGCAAATGCTGATATGGCAAGTGCTGAAAGCAGTTTTGAAGCTGCTGAGTTAAAGGTACCTCAAACTACTTATGCCTTTCATACTGATGATATTAATGAGTTGAGAAGATATCTTAAAACCATGTTCATTAGCTATAGAGATCAAACTTTAACATGTGAAAGATTAACTTCTGAAAATCTTGCTTGCAAAAAGAGGAATGATTATTTAGAAAAAGAGTTAGTCATGTTCCATCAAACTCAGAAAGATAGAGATGATGCTTTCTATGTTAGGGATGAATTACTTAAAATGAATGAATCTCTAAAAGCTGAGTTAGAAAAGGAAAGAGAGATTATCATGACTTGGACTAACTCTGGCAGAACAACTCAGAATTTGTTAAGTAGTGAAAACTGGAAAGAGGGCTTAGGTTATGGAGAGGATAAGAATGATAAAGGAACTGTAGATATTAAGCATATAGTTGTTAAACAAAAGCCAAAGTTAAAACCTGTTAAGTTTGTCACTGTAAAGTCTGATACTGAGAAATCAGAAGTTAAAAAAGAATTAACTTCTGATAAACTAAAATAGGAAAAGACAACTGAAGTAAACGTAGGCTTAATGACAAAGAAGCAGCTTAAGCATAAGCTGAAACATGTTAAGAATGCAAACAAGGTAAAATCACCTAGGAAAAATAGGAATGGAAAGGAAGGTGTGAATAAAAGCAATGATTATAAGCCTGTTCCTGATGCTCCTAGAAAAACATGTCATAATTATGGAAGTTCTAACCATCTGGCTTCTTTTTGCAGGAAGAATAAGAATATAAACTCCTTACCTTCAAAGTCAGGAGTTAAGAGTCAGTCTGTTAGATATAAGCCACAAAATCCTTGTTTTCATTGTGGTAGTTTATGGCATTCCATTTATACTTGTAAGGAATATCATAGTTTGAACTATTATTATTATGAAATAAAACCTTCTTTAAAGAAAGTTACCATTGTTCCTTCTAGTGTAAGTACTGACTCAAATTCTGATAGTGTAAATTCTGATAAGAAAAATGTTAACATAAACTCTGATGCTAAATCCGCTGCAAATGTTAACAAACTTAATAAGGCCAAAGGATCCAAGCAAGTCTGGGTCCTTAAAACTAATCATTAGTGGTCTTTGTGATTGCAGGGCAACAGGAAAAACATCCTAGTTCTGGACAGTGGATGTTCAGGACATATGACTGGAAATAAAGCCCTGCTATCAGACTTGGTGGAGAAGGTTGGCCCAAGTGTTTCTTATGGAGATGGCAACATTGGAAAAACTTTGGGATATGGCAATATCAATCTTGGGAATGTCATCATTAAAGAAGTAGCTCTGGTCTCAGGACTTAAACACAATCTGCTGAGTGTTAGTCAAATCTGTGATAGAGGTTATCATGTGGATTTCTTTGAAGAACACTGTGAAGTTATTAGCAAATCTACAGGCAAAGCTGTTCTGAAAGGATACAGGCATGGTAACATCTATGAAGCCAAGCTTTCAACAAGTACTGATAGTTCTACAGTCTGTCTGATTAGTAGAGCATCAATTGAAGAAAGCTGGAACTGGCACAAGAAACTCTCTCATTTAAATTTCAACAATATAAATGAATTAGTCAAGAAAGATCTTGTGAGAGGACTGCCAAAGTCAGTATTTGCTCTTGATGGCCTTTGTGATTCTTGTCAGAAGGCTAAACAAAGGAAATCCTCATTCAAGAGCAAGACTGAATCATCAATTCTTGAGCCTTATCACCTACTACATGTTGATCTATTTGGTCCAGTAAATGTCATGACTATTGCAAAGAAGAAATATGCTATGGTCATAGTAGATGAGTTCACCAGATACACATGGGTGTATTTCTTGCACACAAAAAGTGAAACTGCATCTATCTTGATTGATCATGTCAGGCAACTGGATAAATTGGTCAAAGATTCTGTGAAGATAATAAGAAGTGATAATGGTACTGAGTTCAAGAATTTGATAATGGAAGAGTTCTGCAAAAACCATGGAATCAAGCAGGAATTTTCTGCTCCTGGAACTCCACAGCAAAATGGAGTTGTTGAAAGAAAGAATAGAACTCTCATTGAAGCTGCACGTACAATGCTTGATGAAGCAAAGCTTCCAACCTACTTCTGGGCTGAAGCTGTGTAGACTGCTTGTTTTACTCAGAATGCAACACTTATTAATAAGCAAGGAAAGACACCATATGAGTTGGTGAAGAAAAAGAAGCCAATTCTGAAGTATTTTCATGTATTTGGATGTAAATGTTTTCTTCTTAAGACTCACCCTGAACAGCTATCCAAATTTGATCTAAAAGCTGATGAAGGAATCTTTGTTGGATATCCACTTTTCACAAAAGCCTTCAGAGTCTATAACTTGAGAACAAGAGTGGTCATGGAATCTATCAATGTCTCTTTTGATGATAAGAAGATTACTGGACTTAAAGATTTTAATAATCATGATCAGCTGAGATTTGAAAATGAAGACTTAAATTCTGATACTGAAAATCCTGACAGTCTAAATCCTGATACTGCAAACTCTGATGGATTAAACTCTGATGTTATTGAAACTGTGGTGACTACGCCAAAGGAAGATGCACCTATGCAGGGGGAGCATACTCAAGATACAACCACATCTCAAGAAGCATCAGAACATACATCTGGCTCTTCAAGTTCTGATTCGTCAAGTTCTGATAAGCTAAGTTCTGATAATTCTGAAAACTTAAATTCTGAAGAATCCAACTCAGAGAGCATAGTTTCAGGGGGAGCATCAGAAAATGTTGATGAAGATAGCATGGATCATGGGGTAGCATCCAGTTCTAGAGAAAACCTTCCATCTGTAAGGAAGTGGACTAAATCACATACACCTGACTTAATAATTGGAAATCTTGATGCAGGTGTCAGAACTAGAACAGTTACTTCAAGTGAATGTCTTTACAATTCTTTTCTTTCTCAGACTGAACCAAAGAAAGTGGAAGAAGCTCTTCAAGATGCTGATTGGGTGCAAGCAATGCAGGAAGAGTTAAATGAATTTAAAAGAAACAAAGTCTGGACCCTAGTGCCAAGACCAAAGAACAGATCTGTTGTTGGTACAAAGTGGGTGTTCAGAAACAAAACTAATAGTAATGGCATAATTACAAGGAATAAGGCAAGGTTGGTTGCAAAAGGATATTATCAACAGGAGGGAATTGATTATGATGAAACATTTGCACCAGTTGCTAGATTGGAAGCCATAAGGATATTTTTGGCTTATGCTGCTCACAAAAAGTTTACTGTCTTTCAAATGGATGTGAAAAGTGCTTTTCTCAATGGAGAATTGGAGGAGGAAGTATATGTTGAACAAACTTCAGGCTTTGTAGATCCCAAATATCCTAATCATGTCTACGGGCTTGATAAAGCACTTTATGGCCTTAAGCAAGCTCCAAGAGCATGGTATGAGACTTTAGCTCAGTTTCTTCTGGAAAGTGGTTTTAACAGAGGAACTATAGACAAAACACTGTTCTACCTCAACCATGGAAATGACTTAAATCTGGTTCAGATATAAGTTGATGATATCATCTTTGGTTCTACAAATGACAGACTTTGCAAGAAGTTTGCCAAACTGATGCAGTCAAGATATCAAATGAGTATGATGGGGGAACTTAGCTATTTTCTGGGCCTTCAAATCAAGCAGAATGAAGAAGGCACTTTTATTTGTCAAACCAAGTACACCAGAAATTTGCTGAAGAAATTTGGCATGTAAGATTGTTCAAGTGCATCCACTCCCATGGCCACTGCAACAAAACTGGATAAGGATACTGGTAAATCAGTAGATATTACTGATTATAGAGGTATGATTGGCTCTCTACTCTATCTAACTGCTAGTAGACCTGATATCATGTATGATACATGTCTTTGTGCAAGATTTCAAGCAGATCGAAGAGAACCTCACTTAACAGCTGTGAAAAGAATTTTCAAGTATCTTAAAGGAACAGCTGATCTGGGATTATGGTATCCCAGAGAATCAGATTTTAAACTAATAGGTTACTCAGATGCAGATTTTGCAGGTTGCAAAATTGATAGGAAAAGCACAAGTGGAAGCTGCCAATTGCTTGGAGGCAGATTGGTTTCTTGGTTTAGCAAGAAACAAAAGTCAATTTTCATATCAACTGCAGAAGCAGAGTACATTGCTGCAGGAAGCTGTTGTGCACAGATTCTTTGGATGAAGAATCAGTTACTGGATTATGGGTTAACATATTTTAAAATCCCTATTTACTGTGATAATCAAAGTGTTATTGCTATGACGGGTAATCCAGTTCAACACTCAATGACAAAGCACATCAGCATTAGGTACCACTTCATAAGGGAACATGTGGATGAAGGTACAGTGGAATTGCACTTTGTTCCAACAGATCAACAACTAGCAGATATCTTCACAAAACCACTATGTGAAGCTACTTTTACAAGATTGGTAAATGAACTTGAAATGGTTTCAGGTTCTTTCACTAAATCTGCTTAGTTTTGTTCTGATGCATCAGACTTTATGATCAGTATTTACAGAAATTACTCTCTTTGTGTATTCTGTGCTTAATTGAAAATTGCTTAAATACTAATTATTGTCTGATGTTAATTTCTAAACTCTGATAGTGAACTGACTATTTTTGTGACTATTCTATCCTATGAGCATAACTGTGCTAGATGCTGCCTAGTAGTCTTTAACATACTAGATATCCCATGTTAGAAGTAATTATTTATGTGGAAATCTATTGACACAAGCAAATTCTGATATTGAGCTTAGTTAAGTTTACTTTGTCTGTCTTATTACTAAGTCAAAAACTAGAATAATGCTTCTCATCTGTTAAGTTCTGATGTTAGTAAATCTGTTGAATGTACTAAGTGCTGATAAACCTCACTTATCAAAAGAAAAAGGAAAAGAAATAAGGAATAAACATCAGGTACTCCTTTGAGATCTAGAGTAAAAATGTGGAAGGGACGACCCAAGTGCATTGCTGGTATTAAGTAATATGCATCAGAAAAAGCAAAAATAAATATTTTTCTTGGTGATTTTTCACACTCTATGATTACTGGAGAAATACTCTGATAATAGCATAAATTCTGATAAGCAGTCGTAACTCACTTACAGTGAGAAGCCACTGTAAAATGGAATTTCAAAAGATGCATAAAATAAGCACAACAACAGTTGAGGTGGACTCATGCATGAACTCATTCAAAAGTAGGCCTCAGAATAATGACAGATTTTAAGTAAAGTTCTTAGTTATGCCTTTTTTCTAAGATGTACTGAAGTGAATCAGACTTTACTCTTTGTCTGATATTTTGCTTAATGCACACACTTACACTCCATATGAATGATGAAAATTACTGTGGCGTTCAATGTTGTTTTAGATGAACCGTATATGTGTTAAATTGCATAAATTCTGAGGACAAGTTCTAATGGAAGTTTAATGATTAAGTTCTAAAGAATCAACATCAGAATTTGTGTGAAGAATTACGGAGATAGGCATTCACTTTTTGAGTTAAGGAATCATGTTCTGATGACTGTTAAGTTCTAATATAAGTCTAAGTGCTGATATAAAATTCTGATTCTTTACTTGACTTATTTGTGGTTAAAATCTGCAACAGTCTTATTTTAATTCAGAATATGTTTGGGTAGAATAATAACAGTCAATATAATTAGGGTTAGTGGAACACGTACATGCACAGTAATTTTTACTTGTTTCTTGTGCTCATTAAACCCTGTTTTACACTTCCAATGACTATTTTTCTTCTTCCCGGTCTAGGGAGACGAGGTAGAATTATTTCTACCGCTCCACATTAAATTATCCTCGCATCTCCTGGCATTCTATTGCCTATATAAACCATCACCTCACATCAGCCCACACATCATTTCTTTTCTCACATACTCACTCTCTTTTCCTTCATACCAACACAATCATGGTTAACTACAATATGTTTTTAAACTATAAGACCTTCAACATGGAGTTGAGCTGTGAGGACTGGCAGCAGGAATGGCACGTAACTGTCATTCCTGATGAGATTTGGGACTCGGTTCCCCGGGAGGTTCTCACACACCTCCTGTTCTTTTACATGGACTACTATCGCCATCTGGAGCGATTGGAGGAAGAAAGGCTGGAAGCTCTCCGCCAATAAGAGCGAATCATTCGACTCGCTATTCTTTTTGTAGAGAGTCGGAAGAAGAAATAATTTGTTTTCTTCTTCCTGTTTTTCTTCATCGTCAGCTTTTTCCGGCTTTTTAGCCAAGGACAAAAGCTGTTGATGTCAGGTTTAGAAGCTTAGGACAGTCTTGTAATGTTCTGATGTAATTTCAATTTCATGGATGTATTCTCTTAATATATTAATGGAATTTCTTATTTTTGCAAGATTTTGTCTCTGCGATGTATCAAATTCTACTGCATTTTTAAATCCTGATATATCCATATTCTGATGACCATTTTAATTGCTGATATAAATTAAGTTCTGATTCTGAAATGTCGGTACTTGTTTACTTGATTTATTTTTGGTCATTCTCACACTTTATATTTTTTCCAGAAAATGGGTTTTGCAGTAAAAATGATTAAAAAAGTG